>NC_086447.1:647412172-647707172 GCF_028390025.1 Pseudophryne corroboree | reverse complement strand
GAGATATGTGGCCACACGCCTTCCCCATGAAGCCACGCCCCTATATTTTTGGCACTCGCCTATGGCGCGGATTGCCCCAGTTTTATATTTGGGGAGCGCCGATGCTGTTTCTCAACGCAGCGCTAAAATATCTAGGTACGGCAGTGGCGTTACGTGTGTAAGCGTCACTGGTACAGGTGGCGTTACGTCATTGGTACAGTGGGCGTTGCTTGTGCAAGAGTCACTGGTACAGGGGCGCTGCGTGTGTAAGCATCTCTGGTACAAGTGGCGTTACGTCATTGGTACAGTGGGCGTTGCGTGTGCAAGAGTCACTGGTACAGTGGGCGTTGCATGTGCAAGAGTCACTGGTACAGTGGGCGTTGCATGTGCAAGAGTCACTGGTACAGTGGGCGTTGCATGTGCAAGAGTCACTGGTACAGTGGGCGTTGCATGTGCAAGAGTCACTGGTACAAGTGGCGTTGCATGTGCAAGAGTCACTGTTACAGGTGCGTTGCGTGTGTAAGCATCACTGGTACAGGGGGCGTTGCTTGTGCAAGAGTCACTGGTACAGGGGCGCTGCGTGTGTAAGCGTCTCTGGTACAGTGGGCGTTGCATGTGCAAGAGTCACTGGTACAGTGGGCGTTGCATGTGCAAGAGTCACTGTTACAGGGACGTTGCGTGTGTAAGCGGCTCTGGTACAGGGGCATTGCGTGTGTAACCGGCACTACTACAGGGGGCGTTATGTGTATACGGTTCACTGCTACAGGGGGCGTTATGTGCGCTGTCCCTTTGTAAAGTATGGGAGGGCGCAAATTTATAATTTGCAGGAGAGTGCCGAACACCCTAGCACCGGCCCTGTCCCACGTGGATAGTAAAAAAGCAAAAATATGAGAAAAAAAATCCTGTCTACCTTTTGCACCTGTCGACCTATTTTGACAGCCTACACAGTGTCTATCCATAGTCCAGATATACCTTTAAACCGGGACATTCATGAATTACACACGTTCTGTGACTGGCTGACTTCGGAACCTGTTGTTCATGAGTGTCCTGGTTTACAGGGATGGTAGGTTAATTCTAAGTATATGCAACAATGTCTAGTCAATGATTAAGAATTGTCCAAGTGGTAGAGACAAGTGTACAGTTTCCAAGGCATGAACTCTAAAAGTTATGAAAATTGATTTGCCTCTTTGGTTTTTACCGCATTTTACTACCTGCACCAGGCCTGATTGTGATGTGTTTTACTCCTTCCTATTGGTCAGTGTTGGCTCCCATGTGCTGAAACATTTTAATTTACTCTGTGACTATGCATTTATCAGTAGTGCAGAAGCGCAAGATATAGCTGCAAAATCCATATGCTTTTAATGCTGCATCAGCCCTCCTGTCTGTAGCTAAGGTGTGCGTATTAAACGTCGCTACCTGTGTTAACTTTCTTTACTTTAACCACTTAACTGGTGAATGTTTGATTCTAAACTGCTCTGAAATTGTTGGTTATTTTATGAGTGAATTAGGTGAAGAACATGTGGCTAAGTTGAAATACGATTTTATAAGAACACTGGTTCCCAACTCCGTCTTAAAGACCCCAAACAGTTCACGTTTTCCAGGTCAATGTAAGAGGGGGACGCCGGTGCGTGTAGCGCCTGCTGCCGTGCAGGTGTAGACCTACCACTTACCCGGCGCCGCACTCTCTCACCCTCAGGTGCCGGAACCTTCGACGGACCTGGAAAATCTTCTGTCGGACCCGGACACGAAACCTAAGAGGAAGGAGATTGCTGAGTACCGTCCTCCTGACCGTGGACCGAACCGCCCTCCGAAGCCGAGGAAAATAGGGTTGTCGGGCTAGGTGAGGGTCATCCCAGGCGTCCGCCTCAGAGCCCAAATTTCACCTATTGGCACTCTCGCCACCAGGTGAAATTTCTACCTTGCACCGGCGTGCAAGACTCACCGCTCGCCCTGAAGGAAGGGAGACAGATAGGGACACACACAGAAGGAACACACAGACCGATGTTACTCACCGTCCTACGTCTTGTACTCCGACCTTCTCCACTTACAGGTCCCTGTAAGGAGGAAACGAGAGAAACAGCCGTGCAGGGCCTAACTCTAATCTAGTGTGCGTCCGCTACACTAACTGCATAACAAAGCCCTCAAACTGGTTCAAGTGTAAGTGGTGCAACACAAACTATGCACAAACTCTATAACAACATTTTGCCCTGCACGGTAGCAACACACACATCGGAGTACAACCTAAAACGGTGCTGTCCCTTTAAATCCCTACCGCTGGAGAGGGGGTGGGCGCCGCACAGCCTGCCCACCTCCTGTGCACTTCCTTCTTATGGGCTCAAGTCAAACGGACCTGTCTACCTAACACCTCAGAGTGGCCTGGGCCTAGTGCCCGGTGCCACCTTTATTCACCCCGGGGTAACTATTTCGCTGGGCCTATCGCCCGCTATTTACTCACGGACCCGAGGCCCGACTGTACCCACGGGCCTAATGCCCGCCTAACTCGTCCCTCGTGGGGTGACCTGGGCCTGGTGCCCAGGGTCACCTTATGTTACCCTAACTGGCCAAAATACACTAGGGCCTAATGCCCTCTAATGTTCCACAGGCCTATTGCCTGATGTGCCCCCGGGCCTAGTGCCCGCCTACTGCGCTGGGAGAGGGTGGCTTGGGCCTAACGCTCCGAACCCCCTAATCGAGGTGTTGTCGGGTCTGGGTGCTTGGGCCACGGGCCGGGTGGAACCCCGACTGCGCGTGGCCTTGGACCCAGAGAGCCCGATTAACTTGTGGTCCACGGGCCGAGAGGGCCCGGCTAAATGCCCACAGGCCGGAAGGGCCTGACTTTGCCCACGGGCCTAATGCCCGAACACAAGGTGGTCTAGGGAGGAAGCGGCCTATAGGAGGGTGGTACAGGCCCAAGGCCTCTTACCCGGATCATTGGGAGAGGCTGCAGAGGGGAGCTTCGTCAGCTCTTTTGCTTCCCTCTCTCTGCAGCACTCTCCGCCGATACTCCGCTGCTGGGCCGCTGGCTCCAACTCTTCGTCCTGCTCCGTCCCGTCTTCTATCTTCTTCCTCCGTCCCGTGGTCGGCCTTCTCCGGCGCCGCTTCTCCCGCCGCCGCTGCTCCTCTCCCGGCGTCTTCTGGAGCTCTTCTCTGCTCCGGCGCGCAACTGAACGCCGCCGCCGCCCAGCGCCTGATATAAGCCGCTAGGAGGAGGCGGCGCCATGACGCGGCGGACTCCTATTGGTCCGCCGTGACGAGCACCGATTGGCCCGCCGCGGCGACCCCTCATTGGGCGCCAAGCCGCAAGCAGCGATTGGCTCGCGTCTGGCGCCCATTTCAAATCCCGAGGCGCTGATTGGAGGAACTTGGATCCTCTCGAATCCTCGTTCCTCCGTACCCCGGCCCGATCGCTGCGCCGCCGCCCGCCGCCTCACATCTCCATATGGAATTGCAAGTGAAATAATCTTCTCCACCTGTAGATCTTTTAAAATGTATCAGTGAGTAATGAACAGGGGCTGCAGCACTGTCCAAGGTGTGCAGTAGAGAGCTGACCAGGACATATGACCATACATGTGAAGTTGTATGTAACATATCTCCTGACTTCCTTCCCCAGGAATCAGCAGCCGCCGCAACATAGGACACACTGCTCTGCCTGCCAATAGTAATTTAGCCTACCCCTGGACTCCTGTGAAACCAGCCAATGGGAGTCTGGGGGCGGGCTAAATAACTATCGACAAGCTGAGCATTGTGTCCCATGTTGCGGTGGCTGTGGATTCCTGGGGAAGGAAGTCAGGAGAAATGTTACATACAACTTCTCATGTATGTTCATATGTCCTGGCCAGCTCCCCACTGCACACCTTGGACGGCGCTGCAGCAGCCGCTGTTAATGAATACACCTGTGCACCTGCTAGGTGATCTGGAAAGCGTGAACTGTGTGGTGTCTTACGGATCAAGTTTGAGAACGACTGTACTAGAAAAAAAAATATTTTTTTTTTTGAATACTCACTTGAAAAAATGAACATCGAAATATATTGCAACCATCGCGACTGATGCCAGTAAGGGGAGGTGATGCTGGGCTGCCTTCCCGATCACTACTGGCTGCAGTGATTAGGACAGAGGGAGGATGCGGGTAGGGTGGGCAGAGCTGCGCTGCTTATTTTCACTGATGCCTGATCACTGTACAGTGATTGGGACAGAGGGAAGGAGGGAAAGTTTCAGCATTTAGTTTCTTTGCAGCCTTCAAGTGGGGGGATGCTGCAGGACTGTCCGATCACTGTGGCTAGCAGCGATCGGGATACACGGGGAGCAGATCTGCATTGGGTGCAGGAGGGCTCGCAGGTCCCTCTGAGAGGCACATGATGGATGATGAGATGCATCCAATTCAGGTAAAGCCCAGCCTGACTTGGTTACATCTGATGCAATCATGCCAGGTAAGTGGTTAATGTCCCAAACAACCATCTCTTAACGGTCAGTTTTCAAACACATCCTGTAACATGGCAATTACAAGCTAATTGGCTGGGGTCTATTTACTAAGACTTGGAAGGAGATAAAGTAAACGGATATAAAGAACAAGCTCCTAACTGTCATTTTTCAAACCCAGCCTGTGACGTGACAGTTAGGAGCTGATTGGCTGGTACTTTATCTCCATACACTTTATCTCCATCTAAGGCTTAGTAAATAGACGCTACAGTGTATCTTTCTAAACTTTTTCTCTCCAAGGCTTATTGCATACAGGTATGCTCCTTTCTCACCAAATGAACTGATGTACTTGAGCAAATATTTAAATGTAATAAAGAACAGGTTCCCAGCTCAGGTCCTCTAGAACGCTATTGGTGCGGCTTTTTGTTTATGATGTCAGAGATCCTCAAATATGCCGACTGTAGATAGGAGCATTTTGTTACATATGTAGGATTGCCTGTTAGAGTATTTTTTTTTTGCCCCTTCCCTTCCCATGTTCTGTAATTAACACCTCCCCATCCCCCACAAAAAAAGGCAAACGCAGAATGTAATCTTGTGTACAAAATAAAATAAAGCCAGACACCGTAACAATGAGCTGTCCTTGAATAAAGCACAAACTGGACACCATGAGGTATATGTAATTGGGTCCAAGTTTGCTGGAGGTATGGGATGTCTGTCGAGAATGGCATATTTTTAAACCGGTAATCATGTACAAGTCAAAACTAGGTTGGCTTTGCCTCCTTGTAAATGATTGCCGCTCAACATCCCGCACTCCGGCAAACTCAGGCCTTGTTACATACACCCCATATTTCCGATCATGACTCTAAAAATTTCACTTGTGGTGATAGGTTCTGAATCCTCTGTGCCCAGGGGCGTGTCTACCTATTGGCCAGAATGGCACTCACCAGGGGTGCCAGGCAAGGAGGGGGCACCATCCGTAGCCAGGGGGGAGAACCAAGGGGTGTTGTACGGTATGCCGGCGCTCGGGCTCCCGGCGCCCAGCATACTGGAGCTGGGAGCCCGACCGCTGGCATACTGACAGCGTGGCGAGCACAAAGGAGCCCCTTGCGGGCTCACTGCGCTCGCCACGCTGCAGGCACGGTGGCGCTCTACGCGCGCCACACTATCTTATTCTCCCTCCACGAGGGAGAATAGTTGTCGGTATGCCGGGTGTCGGGATTCCGGCGCCGGTATACTGTGCGCCGGGATCCCGACATTCGGCATACAGAAGACCACCCGAACCAAGTAGTACTGTCAGACTTGGTAACTGTCTGTTAGTGCCGGCGCCAGTGTCTGGCAGCAGTGCACCGCATCTCACCTGTAATCAGACTCAACATAAACTACAGCTCCAAGCAGCCCTTGTTGCCAGGAGCCCCCAGCAGCAAGGGCTGCTAGGAGCTGTAGTTTACTTTGAGTCTGATCACTAGTGCGGAGCTGTGCGTCTGGACACTGGCACCGGCAGTTACAGACGGTCACCAGGTACAGTCAGAGCCAGATTATGGGGGGGGGGGGGGGGCGTCAAGACGCAGGACTACACTGCCCTGCATTGGGCTAGGGCAGTGGTCAGAGTGGAAGCACAGGGGTGGGGCTACACGGCACTCACTGCCAGGCAGCCCAGCAGTATGGAGGAGAGGGAGAGACGTCAACGAGCTACTAAAGTACATGCAGTCAGCGTACCCTGTCTGTAATGTGGAGGGGGGGGGGGGGCGGGACTCACTATATAATCTGTCTATATGTGTGTCTGTGACTGAATTTATGTATGTGTGACTATGTATGTATGTACTGTATTTTGTTTGTAGAAGTATCTACTGTATTTATGTGTGTATTAGTGTGTGACTATGTATGTGAATAAGTGTGTAATTATGTATGTATGTAACTCAGACTTGCCTACCCTCCCACATTCAGCGGGAGGCTCACGATTTTACAATGAGCCTCCTGCTCCCTGCAAACCTTGCCTGCCCTCCTGGTTTTTAATTTAGAACTCTGTAAATCCGGACTGCGCATGCGCGAGTCCGGAAATGCGGGGGGCAGGGCCTGCACGTAGAGGTCACAGCCGCGGTGGCCGTCCTGACTCCTGCTGTGCACACAGAGCCAGCAGCCTGAGCGGAGGCAGGAGAATAAACAGCAGAGCAGCTGGTCTACTGACAGCCAGTGCCTTGCTTCACTGCTGCTGTCTCCACCCACTACACTCACAGGGCTGCATGTAACACGCAGCCCATCTTACCTCTTCCTGCTTCTCCTCATGTGCCTGCCCAGTTCTGCTGCCTCCCTCCACCACACTGTCCCGCAGCCGGCTCCTGCTCTTCACAGGAAGGAGCAGCAATAGCCAGGTGGATGCTGTATGTGTTGGGGGTTTTATGAGAAAGGGGGAGATGTGTATAATGTGGTCAGGGGAGGGGTGTGTGTGCTGTGCATGATATAATGTTATATGGTACTTTCTGTAATAAGGGGGAGGGGTGGCTGTGTGATATGTAATGTGCTTCCAGGTGTAATAATGGGGGGTGGGTGGGGGTGGGGGGGCAGATCCGGCCCTAACCAACATGATGCCCTAGGCAAGATTTTGGCTGGTGCCCCCTAGCACCACCGCTGGTTCCGCCTCTGACCATGCACCTCTTTCCCAGCACCATCAACCCTCACCCATAGCAGTCCTTATTTTGGTGTTTGTACCCCCTATATTTTAAATAGGAACAGTTCGCACATTTGGCACACAGCCCAGAAAGGGGGGTGTTTTTGCTGGGAAGGGGCATGGCCACACAATAGTAACCCCAATTCCAATTACGCCAAACAGTACTGCAACTTTATTCACATTTGATCATGCGATAGTGTCCGTAATTCATATTACATCCCACAGTAGTATCACTTTACCTAATAAACGTTACTCCTCACAGTAGAGCCCCTTATTCACATTACATCACTCTGAATTGCTCCTTATTCACATTAGACGACACAGTAGTGCCCTTTCTATTACGCAACGACACATAGTAGAGCACCTTATACACATAATGCCAGAGTAATGCCCCTTACACATATGAGACACATTATTAATGTCCTTAAAAACATAATGCACCTTACGCATTATGACCTTTATTAATGTCCTTTTACACATAATGTCCCTTACACATATGCCGCACATTATTAGTGCCCCTATACGCATAATGACACACATACAGTAGTACCATGTTACTCATATGCTGCACATTATTAATGCCCTTATACACATAATGACACACACAGTGCCCCTTACACATGTGTTGCGCATTATTAATGCATTTTTACATGACACACATAATGCTCCTTACACATATTCCGAACACTACTGCACAGCCACTCACATGCACACAGTACACACAATGCCACTAACACTGTGACCTCTGGCTCTGCTTGGATACAGATGTGTCCTCCTAAATCTTGCCTCAATGCTAATGTTGGGCACCTTTTTTTTTTTTTATGAAAATGCATCTTATTTGCATTGCTACTGTATGTGGCTAGGATGCACAAGCAGCTTCTGCTGATTAAAATGATATGCAGCATGCCTATATATTGTGTGAGACTGTAGCTGTATCTGCATATGAAATGTTACACACAGAATATACAGTAGGCATGCCGCATATCATTTTAATCAGCAGAAGCTGCTGATGCCCCTAGGCATCAAATGCCTTAGGCAATTGCCTAGTTTGCCTATGGCCGGCTCTGGGGTGGGGGGTGGGGGGTAGATTGTACTGTCTATAATATAATGTTATGTGGTGCTGTGTACTATCAGTGATATGGGGGCAGGGCCGGCTCCAGGCCTACTAGCACCCTGAGCGAGAAAATTTAAGAGCGCCCCCCCATAGCACCAATGCGCGCGCCTCTGGAAAAGTGGGTGTGGCCTCCTGGAAAAGTTGGCGTGGCCTCATAACTTCATATAATCAAACTATAAATACATATATTTTCACACCCCCTCTACGCACACAATTAGCAGCCTTACACATAACAGCCACAGTAGTGTTGCTTACACACAATGTCTCCAGTATAGTGCCAGATACACACAATGGCCCTCATTCCGAGTTGTTCGCTCGGTAAAAATCTTCGCATCGCAGCGATTTTCCGCTTAGTGCGCATGCGCAATGTCCGCACTGCGACTGCGCCAAGTAAATTTGCTATGAAGTTAGGATTTTTACTCACGGCTTTTTCTACGCTCAGGCGATCGTAGTGTGATTGACAGGAAATGGGTGTTTCAGGGCGGAAACAGGCCGTTTTATGGGTGTGTAGGAAAAAACGCTACCGTTTCTGGAAAAAACGCAGGAGTGGCCGGAGAAACGGAGGAGTGTCTGGGCGAACGCTGGGTGTGTTTGTGACGTCAAACCAGGAACGACAAGCACTGAACTGATCGCAGATGCCGAGTAAGTCTGGAGCTACTCAGAAACTGCTACGAGGTGTGTAATCGCAATATTGCGAATACATCGTTCGCAATTTTAAGATGCTAAGATTCACTCCCAGTAGGCGGCGGCTTAGCGTGAGCAACTCTGCTAAAATCGCCTTGCGAGCGAACAACTCGGAATGAGGGCCAATGTGCAGTGCAAGATACACATGACATGCCCCGCACAGTGCCAGATACACATGACATGCACCCCAGCAGTGCCAGATACATAAATGGTCACAGTGCCAGATATGTCCACACAGTTCCAGATACATAAATGCCCCTACAGTGCCAGATACATAAATGCCCCCACAGTGCAGATATGCCCCCACAGTGCCAGATACATAAATGCCCCCACAGTGCAGATATGCCCCCACAGTGCCAGATACATAAAGGCCCCCCACAGTGCAGATATGCCCCCACAGTGCCAGATACATAAAGGCCCCCACAGTGCAGATATGCCCCCACAGTGCCAGATACATAAAGGCCCACACAGTGCAGATATGCCCTCACAGTGCCAGATACATAAATGCCCCCACAGTGCAGATATGCCCCCACAGTGCCAGATACATAAAGGCCCCCCACAGTGCAGATATGCCCCCACAGTGCCAGATACATAAATGCCCCCACAGTGCCAGATACATAAATGCCCCCACAGTGCAGATATGCCCCCACAGTGCCAGATACATAAATGCCCCCACAGTGCAGATATGCCCCCACAGTGCCAGATACATAAATGCCCCCACAGTGCCAGATACATAAATGCCCCCACAGTGCAGATATGCCCCCACAGTGCCAGATACATAAATGCCCCCACAGTGCCAAATACATAAATGCCCCCACAGTGCCAGATACATAAATGCCCCCACAGTGCAGATATGCCCCCACAGTGCCAGATACATAATTACCCCCACAGTGCAAGATATGCCCTCACACAGAGCCTGATCCATAAATTACTCCACGATACCAGTGGTGGTGGCGAGAGGGGGAGTGCTGCTGAGGACGCAGGCTGCTCTTCTAAAACTCTTGTGTGCGCGGCTGCCCGGCGCCGGCGTCTAACGTCAGGCGCCGCACAGCCGCGTACACAACAGTTTAAGTTTAGGCCAGGAAGCACTGCAGGCTAGCTCCAGGCACAAAGATGGCGGCGCCAGCGAGCGGCGCCCATTAAGGGTGGCACCCCGCGCGGCCGCTCTCGTCGAATGTGCCTGGAGCCGGCCCTGTATGGGGGAGGAGGGCTGTGTGAAATGTAATGTGCAACTTGGTGTAATATTGTGGGGACTGTGTATAATTTAATGTAATATGGGGCCAGGTGTACTGGCTGTAATGTGGGGGACTGGGGATATGTATAATGTAATGTAATATGGGTCTGTGTGTACTGGCTGTAATATGGAGAACTGGGGCATGGGCCATAACAAGGTGTGTGCCACTGGAGGCGCAGGACCACCGGCAACACCCACCTGGCCGCTCCATCGCACTGTGGGGTCCGGCCCTCCTCCCCCCGCCATCACCGCTACTCTCACCTAGGTAGCCAGGCAGCGCTGCAGCTCCCCCTCCGCTCCATTCCTATGTGCTGGGAGAGATGATGTCTCTCCCAGCCTGCCTCCAGCCCACCCACAATGCCCTGTGCTGCAAAGAGTGCAGCGTAGGGCGGGAAGAGGAGAGGCATGTTGGCTTGTCAAAGGTGAGTATATCTCTCCCTCTCCTGCCTGCCATAATGTGTAAATAAGGAGGACTGTCTACCACAGTGTGTTAAAAAAAGAGGGAGAACGCCTGCCGCACTGTGTAAAAAAGGGGGACTATGCTTCTGCAATGTGTAAAAAGGGGACTCTGCCTGCTTAATGTGTAAAATGGGGGACTCTGCTGCTGTAATGTGTAAAAATGAAACGGGGACCCTGCCTGCCTAATGTGTAATAAAGGGGAGCTCTTGCTGTAATGTGTAAAAAAGGAGACTCTGCTGCTGTGATGTGTAAAAAAAAAAAAAAGACTGCCTGCCTAATATGTACAAAAAAAAAAGGGGTGGCGGCTCTGATGCTGTAATGTGTAAGAAAGGAGGAGGCATGCACACGCCTATGGCACACACTTGCCCAGTTTTTTATAGGGGGGCACCTATGCTGTTTCTTGCACACAGTGCTAAAAAAAAAAGTATAGTTAAGGCACTGACTGGGGCTATGTATAATGTAATGTTATGTGGTACTGGATGTACTGGCTGTAATATGGGGGAGTGGGGATGTGTATAATGTAATGTAATATGGTACTGGGTACAATTAGTGATGAGCGGGTTCGGTTTCTCGGAAACCGAACCCCCCCGAACTTCACCCTTTTTACACGGGTCCGAGCCATACTCTGATTCTCCCGTATGGCTCGGTTAACCCAAGCGCGCCCGAACGTCATCATCCCGCTGTCTGATTCTCGCGAGATTCGGATTCTATATAAGCAGCCGCGCGTCGCCGCCATTTTCACTCGTGCATTGGAAATGTTACGGAGAGGACGTGGCTGGCGTCCTCTCCGTGTATTCATTGTTGAGTTGATGCAAATACTTGTGCTTGCTTATATCATTGTGGGGACTGGGGAGCAGCTTTATATTAATATAGGAGGAGTACAGTGCAGAGTTTTGCTGATCAGTGACCACCAATTTTATCCGTTCTCTGCCTGAAAAAAACACTCCATATCTGTGCTCAGTGTGCTGCTTTATTGTGGGGACTGGGGAGCAGCTGTATTATATAGCAGGAGTACAGTGCAGAGTTTTGCTGACAGTGACCACCAGTATACATTGTCTGCCTGAAAAACACTCCATATCTGTGCTCAGTGTGCTGCTTTATTGTGGGGACTGGGGAGTCGGGACCACCAGTATAATATTATATAGGAGGAGTACAGTGCAGAGTTTTGCTGACACAGTGACCACCAGTATATATAGCAGTACGGTACGTAAGGCCACTGCTGTACCTACCTCTGTGTCGTCATTAAGTATACTATCCATCTACATTCTATACCTGTGGTGCATTTTAGTTGTGCGCAGTATATATAGTAGTAGGCCATTGCTATTGATACTGGCATATAATTCCACACATTAAAAAATGGAGAACAAAAATGTGGAGGTTAAAATAGGGAAAGATCAAGATCCACTTCCACCTCGTGCTGAAGCTGCTGCCACTAGTAATGGTCGAGACGATGAAATGCCATCAACGTCGTCTGCCAAGGCCGATTCCCAATGTCCTAGTAGAGAGCATGTAAAATCCAAAAAACAAAAGTTCAGTAAAATGACCCAAAAATCAAAATTGAAAAGCGTCTGATGAGAAGCGTAAACTTGCCAATATGCCATTTACGACACGTAGTGGCAAGGAACGGCTGAGGCCCTGGCCTATGTTCATGGCTAGTGGTTCAGATTCACATGAGGATGGAAGCACTCATCCTCTCGCTAGAAAAATGAAAAGACTTAAGCTGGCAAAAGCACAGCAAAGAACTGTGCGTTATTCTAAATCACAAATCCCCAAGGAGAGTCCAATTGTGTCGGTTGCGATGCCTGACCTTCCCAACACTGGACGGGAAGAGCGTGCGCCTTCCACCATTTGCACACCCCCTGCAAGTGCTGGAAGGAGCACCCGCTGTCCAGTTCCTGATAGTCAAATTGAAGATGTCACTGTTGAAGTACACCAGGATGAGGATATGGGTGTTGCTGGCGCTGGGGAGGAAATTGACAAGGGGGATTCTGATGGTGAGGTGGTTTGTTTAAGTCAGGCACCCGGGGAGACACCTGTTGTCCGTGGGACGAATATGGCCATTGACATGCCTGGTCAAAATACAAAAAAAATCATCTCTTCGGTGTGGAATAATTTCAACACAAATGCGGACAACAGGTGTCAAGCCGTGTGTTGCCTTTGTCAAGCTGTAATAAGTAGGGGTAAGGACGTTAACCACCTCGGAACATCCTCCCTTATACGTCACCTGCAGCGCATTCATCATAAATCAGTGACAAGTTCAAAAACTTTGGATGACAGCGGAAGGAGTCCACTGACAACTAAATCCCTTCCTTTTGTAACCAAGCTCCTGCAAACCACACCACCAACTCCCTCAGTGTCAATTTCCTCCTTACCCAGGAAAGCCAATAGTCCTGCAGGCCATGTTACTGGCAAGTCTGACGATTCCTCCGATGCATCCTTGAGTGTAACGCCTACTGCTGCTGGCACTGCTGTTGTTGCTGCTGGGAGTCGATCGTCATCCCAGAGGGGAAGTCGGAAGACCACTTGTACTACTTCCAGTAAGCAATTGACTGTCCAACAGTCCTTTGCGAGGAAGATGCAATATCACAGCAGTCATCCTGCTGCAAAGCGGATAACTCAGGCCTTGGCAGCCTAGGCGGTGAGAAACGTGGTTCCTGTATCCACCGTTAATTCAGAGGCAACTAGAGACTTGATTGAGGTACTGAACCCTCTATATGCTTCAGAGGATGGAGGAGCAGCAAAAGGCCATTCAAGCCTATACATCTGCCCACGATATAGGCAAAGGAGGGGGAATGCACCTGACTCAAGCGCAGTGGAGAATGATTTCAACGTTGTGCAAGGTTCTGCAACCCTTTGAACTTGCCACACGTGAAGTCAGTTCAGACACTGCCAGCCTGAGTCAGGTCATTCCCCTCATCAGGCTTTTGCAGAAGAAGCTGGAGACATTGAAGGAGGAGCTAAAACAGAGCGATTCCGCTAGGCATGTGGGACTTGTGGATGGAGCCCTTAATTCGCTTAACCAGGATTCACGGGTGGTCAATCTGTTGAAATCAGAGCACTACATTTTGGCCACCATGCTGCATATTCAGCCTCCTTTTGTGCCTCCAGTGGCACCTTGGGATCTTAACGTGGTAAGTTTCCTGAAATCACACTGGTTTGAACCACTTAAAATGGTGGAGTTAAAATATCTCACGTGGAAAGTGGTCATGCTATTAGCCTTGTGTCAGAATTAGCGGCTTTGTCACATAAAAGCTCCTATCTGGTTTTCCATATGGATAGAGCAGAATTGCGGCCCTGTCCACAATTACTGTCAAAGGTGGTGTCATCGATTCATATGAACCTACCTATTGTGGTGCCTGTGGCTACTCGTGACTTGGAGGATTCCGAGTTACTGGATGTGGTCAAGGCTTTGAAAGTTTATGTAGCCAGAACGGCTAGCGTCAGGAAAACTGAGTCACTGTTTCTCCTGTATGCATCCAACAAGCTGGGTGCTCCTGCTTCAAAGCAAACTATTGCTCGCTGGATCTGTAACACGATTTAGCAGGCTCATTCTGCGGCTGGATTGCCGCTGCCAAAATCAGTTAAAGCACATTCCACAAGGAAGGTGGGCTCTTCTTGGGCGGCTGCCCGAGGGGTCTCGGCATTACAACTATGCCGAGCTGATACTTGGTCAGGTTCAAACATTTTTGCAAAATTCTTCAAGTTTGATACCCTGGCTGAGGAGGACCTATTGTTTGCTCAATCTGTGCTGCAGAGTCATCAGCACTCTCCTGCCCATTTGGGAGCTTTGGTATAATCCCCATGGTCCGTACGGAGTCACCAGCATCCACTAGGACGTTAGAGAAAATAAGATTTTACTTACCGGTAAATCTATTTCTCGTAGTCCGTAGTGGATGCTGGGCGCCCGTCCCAAGTGCGGACTTTTTCTGCAATACTTGTATATAGTTATTGCTGCAATAAGGGCTATGTTATTGTTGCATCAGGGTTGAACTGATGCTCTGTTGTTCATACTGTTGACTGGGTAAGTTTATCACAAGTTATATGGTGTGATTGGTGTGGCTGGTATGTGTCTTGCCCTGGATTTCCAAAATCCTTTCCTTGTACTGTCAGCTCTTCCGGGGCACAGTTTCTCTAACTGAGGTCTGGGGGAGGGACATAGAGGGAGGAGCCAGAGCACACCAGAAACTAAATTCTTTCTTAAAGTGCCCATGTCTCCTGCGGAGCCCGTCTATTCCCCATGGTCCTTACGGAGTCCCCAGCATCCACTACGGACTACGAGAAATAGATTTACCGGTAAGTAAAATCTTATTATTCTTTATCTTTATATATACATGTATTTTAATAAAAGACTGTTTAGTATTAGTGTGGCATATTAGATTAGTTAGAAACTAGTAGTTAGTATGTGCATTTCACTGTGGTACAATGGAACGCCGCAAGTGTATTAGATCAGTCAGGAACCGGAAGTTTTTGCGGTACACCACTGGTCAATGGAACGCAAACACCGTGCTCCTGTTTGCGTCCATCCTCAAATGAATTCCCAGTGCTCCTATCATCAGCGGTACAAGAACCGGAAACGGAAGTTACGTATGCGTTCCACCAGCGCTAGATGGAAGACAAACAGGAAGCATTGTACCGTGCTCCTGTTTGCATCCACCTACAAACTAACCCTTAACGCTATATGAGTTTACATTGGAGGGCAACATACTAGGAGTGAGATTGGACTTCATTCAGACTGAGTATAAAACAACATCCCAGCTGTTATAATGTACTATTCTTAGTGCCTGCAGTAGCAATATTGGGTATTCTCACAATTAAGGGCTAGTTAATTGATCATTATACATACCCCATAATGTCTACTCTAGATATGGGAATTTCTTAATTTTTTCTTCTTGATATAGGTGAAATTCACAAGCTCAAATTATGGGTTTTCACTATAAAAGCACTATTTTAAGACATGTCTTGATAAAAGGGACTAGGGGCCCTATTCAGAAAGCATCATTGATGCAAACCAATTGCATTGTGCTGACTTTCTGACCAGTGTGGATTTGCAGGTCCCGTTCTGCACGGGATGGCCAATGTGATTGCATTGATGAGTATGCATCTGCCTGACTGACAGGCAGAGACATTCGCAGGGAATTTGTGTGGGGGTGGGGTCATGCCATTTTCGGTGCAGCGGCATGTGGAAAATGGCGGCAGCCCAACTGTATTCGCAGCCAGGCTGCTTTACTTATTAAGTGATGCGATCGCAATTGAATTACGATTGCATCACTAGCCACCATTAGCATGCTGGATGGCCTCGCCCTGTGCTGAGAGGCCCCCAGCATGTGATTCTAGCCAGTTGCAGTTTTACTAATTTAGCAAAATGGCAACTGAAGCTGAATAAGGCCCTACTGTAGGTCCCTGAAACGTTGGCAATAGAAAAGACTGTGGGGGGTATCCTATTAGCCTCGATGTTAAAAATATCAGAATATCGCGATTAATGACCGATGGTCATTATCACGGTATCCAATTAGAGGCCATTTTTAATAGCCGAAATTATACCCGCAATCGCACAAAAACACATGGGATGAGGGATAAGTTCCTGATCCCATGTGTTTTTGCGGCTCCAGCGGCCAGCGCCGTAACTACCTGTGTGTAAGGTGTGCTTGGCACACAGCGCAGTTGCCCTGAGGGCGCACGGCCAGTGGCTTGTAATGAGTCAAATTGACGCTGCCTGTTGTGTGCCGTGCGCCGCGCTGGAGGAGAGCAGCAGCGTCGGGGACAGGAAGGAGGAGGAGGGAGGGGGACTGGAGCCGCAGCAGGGCTATGTCATTGGTAGCGGTTCATTCATCCCAGCATTCTCAGCGGTGGGCAGCCAATGCGGAAGGAGAGAGGACTGCTGCAGCGGTGCCTCTACCAATAACAAAGCGCTGCTGCGGCTCCAGGCCCCCCTTCTCCGCTGCCCGGGATCTGATCATCTGCCTGTACGAGGAGCCAGACTGCCATCGGGGAGCGATGGTAAGTCTCTCTCTCTCTCTATCTCGTGTCTGACGCAATTTGTAAAAAGGGGGACGCTGGCTGCTGTAATGTATAAAAAGGGGTATGCTGGCTGCCGTAATGTGTAAAAAGGGGGACGCTGGCTGCCGTAATGTGTAAAAAGGGGGATGCTGGCTGCCGTAATGTGTAAAAAGGGGGACGCTGGCTGCCGTAATGTGTAAAAAGGGGGACGCTGGCTGCCGTAATGTGTAAAAAGGGGGACGCTGGCTGCCGTAATGTGTAAAAAGGGGGACGCTGGCTGCCGTAATGTGTAAAAAGGGGGACGCTGGCTGCCGTAATGTGTAAAAAGGGGGACGCTGTTTGCCGTAATGTGTAAAAAGGGGGATGCTGTTTGCCGTAATGTGTAAAAAGGGGGATGCTGGCTGCCGTAATGTGTAAAAAAGGGGACGCTGGCTGCCGTAATGTGTAAAAAGGAGGATGCTGGCTGCCGTAATGTGTAAAAAAGGGGGCGCTGTCTGCCGTAATGTGTAAAAAGGGGGATGCTGGCTGCCGTAATGTGTAAAAAGGAGGATGCTGGCTGCCGTAATGTGTAAAAAGGAGGATGCTGGCTGCCGTAATGTGTAAAAAAGGGGACGCTGGCTGCCGTAATGTGTGAAAAGGGGGACGCTGTCTGCCGTAATGTATAAAAGGGGGACGCTGTCTGCCGTAATGTATAAAAGGGGGACGCTGCCTGCTGTAATGTATAAAAGGGGGACGCTGTCTGCTGTAATGTGTAAAAGGGGCTCTACCTGGTGTAGTGGCGCTACTGTGCAGCGTAATTTAAATAATGGAGACTACTATGCACCATAGTATGAATTGGTATCATTTTGTGACTACGCCCCTTTCCCATGAAGCCACGCCCCTTTATATTTCCCGTGCGCCTGCGATGCTCACTGCCCCTGTCTTGCATGGGGGAGCGTAGCTCGCCACTGAGCCCGCACCCCTGCTGGCATACTACCGCTTGGAATGCCACAGGTTCTATTCTCTCTCTATAGGTATTGTGAACACCCATAGAGGGGGAATCCCCTACTTCATCGGTATGGTGCCCCTGTCGGGATCCCAGCGTTGGTATTGTGACCGCATACCATATAACGCCGTGACTTTTTGGTTTAGTATTTTTCCAACAATTGACAAAACAGCTACAATCACATAATTTGGGCCTTTTTTGTTCCTAGTGTATTACTAACTACAATAATATTAATTTTTTAATAAAACCATAGTTTGTTTTTTAATTCAGTGGATTAAGGAAGGTAGGAAGCTGTGCCCTCCATGGTGCTAGCCACACCCAATTGCACAGACCACACCCCCATATCAGTAGTCACACCCCCACCATGCTGTTCATACCTGCGGAAGAGGCGCACAATAGGCCCTTTATTAATTTCAGCTCCAGGCCCATCAGGACCTTAATCTGGCACTGTGTACTAGTGTATGGTATTACCCTTTTTTTTGCTGCTTTTAGTACTAATTTTCACCTGCCACTGCAGGACACATCCCTGAGTGGCAATAAATACGCCTAAAGGTAGTCCTTAACACGCACTTTGGGCAAAGCATGATACCGCCCCTTTCAACGGCGCGGCGTAGTCTGTTGCCACCTGGAATCTCTCTGAAACTAGTTTTCAAAAATAGGCAAGTACGATCTAACTGTATTTGTATATACTGCATGTGTGACTGTACTGTATATCATGTGTGTATATATATATATATATATATGTTTTGTGTATGACTATGTATGTAAGTGTATATGTGTGTGTGCCTACGGGCAGGAGCAGATATACTAATGGCAAATGTGGTTTGACCGCATTCCCCATATAAAATTAGAAATATATTTATTAGCACTGGTCCACATTTCCATTTTCTGTATGCATTCCCCATATGCCCTATGTAGACTGTTTTATATAGGGGTATGACTGTGTGGCGTAACGTGAATAAGAGACACTACTGTGCGTTGTATTGTGAGTAATGGACACTACTGTGTGGTGTAATGTGATACTGTGTGTCATAATTTGAATTGGAAGTACTATTGTGTGGCCATGCCCCTTCCCAGAGCCGGCCCTAACCAATATGATTCCCTAGGCAAGAATTTGGCTGGTGCCCCCTACCATCACCGCTAGTTCCGCCTCTGACCCTGCACCCATTTCCCAGCACCATCACCCCCTAGCAGTCCTTTTTTTTTTTTTTTTCCTACCCCCTGTAATTTAAATAAGAACAGTGTGCGCATTCGGTGCACAGCCCAAAAAGGTATGTGTTTTTGCTGGCAACGGGCATGGCCACACAAGAGTACCCCCAATTCAAATTATGCCTCACAGTAGTGCAACTTTATTCACAATTTATAATGTGATAGTGTCCCTTATTCACATTACATCACACAGTTGTACCACTTTACCTTATATATGTTACTCCTCACAGTAGTGCACCTCATTCACATAACATCATACTGAATTGCTCCTTATTCACATTACACCACACCATATTGCTGCTTATTCACATTACACCACACCATATTGCTCTTTATTCACATTAGACCACATAGTAGTGGCCTTTCTATATGTTACGCCTCACAGTAGAGCACCTTATACACATAATGCCACACATTGGTAATGCATTTATACACATAATACCACACAGTAATGCCCCTTACACACATGACTCACATTATTAATGTCCTTATAAACATAATGCACCTTACACATTATGCCAACCCTTATTAATGCCCTTATACAGATCATTTCCCTTACACACATGCCGCACATTGTTATTGCCCTAATACACATAATGACACACATAATGTCCCTTACCCATATGCCACACGTTATTAGTGCCCTTATACACATAATGACACACACAGTGCCCCTTACACATATGTTACACATTATTAATGCCCTTATACACATAATGACACACATAGCGTGTCATGGCGTGAGTCAATTGGCAGCTCTGCTAATGTCGGGTGCCTATTTTTAATGAAAATGCATCTTATTTGCATTGCTGTGTGGGTAGGATGCACAAGCAGCTTCTGCTGATTAAAATTATATGTGGCATGCCTATATACTGTGTGCGACTGTGGCTGTATCTGCATACGAAATGCTACACACAGAATATAGGCATGCCGCATATCATTTTAATCAGCAGAAGCTGCTTGTGCCCATAGGCATAACAGATGCCCTATGCAATTGCCTAGTTTGCCTATGCCTAGGGCTGGCTCTGCCCCTTCCCCACAAGACCACATTCCTTTTTTGACACGGCTTCCTTATTTCAAATGTGTATGTGTGGGTAGGGGGCACCAGCCCCTGACTTTGCCAGGGGCGCTCGGACCCCTAGATACAACCCAGTCTGTGCCTACCATTATTTCTATTTTCCCTTTGTGCACAATAGATAGTATAAAAGCATTGTGTTTGTGTGGTTTTTATTTTCTTCCTATAAAATTTTTTTTTTGTTTTGTTATTGAAATAGTATGATCTAAAAAAATTTTTTTTATTCTAGTAGGTAGGTTTGTTAATTAATATTCTTGTAGGCCAACATTCTGCTAATGACAATCACTGTAAAGGTGCATACACACTGAGCGCTTTTCCCCCCTGCCCAGCGATGTCAGCGGGGGTGAGCGGCTTTCCATAGAAGGACGCTATGGAAAGCCGCTCACCCCACCGTTCATCTACTGGTAATACCAGTAGATGAACGGCGGCCGCCAGCGATGAAGCGGGAGTGCGCATCAACGCTCATCGCTTGTGCATACACACCGGGCGGCTTTGAGCTGAAAGCAGCTCAACACACCAAAAGTGAACTGCTTTCAGCTCAAAATCGCCCAATGTGTATGGGCCTTAAGTTAGGGGCTGTTACTTTAAACATGCCAGGTACACACGTGATGTTCATTACAGATATGACGTGTTTCCGCTGCTGATACTATATTATATATAACAAGGCTGAGCCCAATTAGATGTACAGTATAATTCTGAGTAGCGCTGCGAAGTTGGTAAACAAAACCATTCTACTAATAGGAGTCAAAGGTTTGGTTCACTAACTCCAAAGCCCTGATTCGGAGTAACCTTTATCTGTAAGTATGTTCAATATTCAGAGGTGTAGCTAGGTGCCATGGTGCCCAGAGCAAAGGTATGTTTCTGCACCCCCTGCCCTGTATGGAATTGGGGGCCTGGCCAACATGTGGTGGCATGTTATATTTGAAATAAAAAATATTTAAAATTCTAAATTGCTGACAGGGCCGTTTCTAGACCTTGCAGAGCTCAGGGCAAAAGTTTTCCACTGGGCACCCCAAGTTTAAATAGGGACAGTGTGTGCCCCAGGCACGCAACAAATATATAGGGTTGTGGCTTTATGGGGTAGGGGTGTGACCATAGACTAGTACCAATTCACATTACACTGCACAGTAGGTTCCCTTAATCACTTTACACCACACAGTAGAGACCGTTATTCACGTTACACCACAGAGTAGAGACGCTTATACGTTATTCCACAGTAGAGCCACTTATACACGTTACGCCACACAGTAAAGTAGAGCCGCTTATATCCGTTACACCACAGTAGAGCCCCTTATACATGTTATGCCACACAGTAAAGCCGATTATATACGTTACGCCACAGTAGAAACCCTTATACACGTTAAGCTATACAGTAGTCGATTTATATATGTTACACCACAGTAAAGCCGCTTATACATGTTACACCACAGTAGAGTCGCTTATAAATGTTACACCACAGAAGAGCCATTTATACATGTTATCTTGCAGCTTCTAACGCAGAGAGAGGTGCTGCAGCAGTGAGGGCTGCAGGACAAAAGTAGCCCGACTGCACAGCTACAAGCAGACAGTGAGACAGAGGGTGGGCAGAGCTCCGGCATGAGCTGGATGTCAGTGTCTCCTGCTGTCACCGCTGGCCTGACCTGTTCCCCACCTAGTCTGAGTCTGAGTCATTGTGCGCCCCATCTGTGCCCTCTAACTTTTTTGGCGCCCGGAGCTCACGCTACACTGGAGCCACCCTCGCTACACCCCTGGCAATATTGTTGGGAGATGTTCATTGCCAGCTAAAATTGCTATGTTTGTAGCAGTGCGGTGAGGTCAAGTGCTGAGGAGGCACTGGCTAGTATCAGAGCCTGGTTTATATACTAGAGATGAGCGCCTGAAATTTTTCGGGTTTTGTGTTTTGGTTTTGGGTTCGGTTCCGCGGCCGTGTTTTGGGTTCGAACGCGTTTTGGCAAAACCTCACCGAATTTTTTTTGTCGGATTCGGATGTGTTTTGGATTCGGGTGTTTTTTTCAAAAAACACTAAAAAACTGCTTAAATCATAGAATTTGGGGGTCATTTTGATCCCAAAGTATTATTAACCTCAAAAACCATAATTTACACTCATTTTCAGTCTATTCTGAATACCTCACACCTCACAATATTTTTAGTCCTAAAATTTGCACCGAGGTCGCTGTGTGAGTAAGATAAGCGACCCTAGTGGCCGACACAAACACCGGGCCCATCTAGGAGTGGCACTGCAGTGTCACGCAGGATGTCCCTTCCAAAAAACCCTCCCCAAACAGCACATGATGCAAAGAAAAAAAGAGGCGCAATGAGGTAGCTGACTGTGTGAGTAAGATTAGCGACCCTAGTGGCCGACACAAACACCGGGCCCATCTAGGAGTGGCACTGCAGTGTCACGCAGGATGTCCCTTCCAGAAAACCCTCCCCAATCAGCACATGATGCAAAGAAAAAGAAAAGAAAAAAGAGGTGCAAGATGGAATTGTCCTTGGGCCCTCCCACCCACCCTTATGTTGTATAAACAAAACAGGACATGCACACTTTAACCAACCCATCATTTCAGTGACAGGGTCTGCCACACGACTGTGACTGATATGACGGGTTGGTTTGGACCCCCCCCAAAAAAGAAGCAATTAATCTCTCCTTGCACAAACTGGCTCTACAGAGGCAAGATGTCCACCTCATCTTCACCCTCCAATATATCACCGTGTACATCCCCCTCCTCACAGATTATCAATTCGTCCCCACTGGAATCCACCATCTCAGCTCCCTGTGTACTTTGTGGAGGCAATTGCTGCTGGTCAATGTCTCCGCGGAGGAATTGATTATAATTCATTTTAATGAACATCATCTTCTCCACATTTTCTGGATGTAACCTCGTACGCCGATTGCTGACAAGGTGAGCGGCGGCACTAAACACTCTTTCGGAGTACACACTTGTGGGAGGGCAACTTAGGTAGAATAAAGCCAGTTTGTGCAAGGGCCTCCAAATTGCCTCTTTTTCCTGCCAGTATAAGTACGGACTGTGTGACGTGCCTACTTGGATGCGGTCACTCATATAATCCTCCACCATTCTATCAATGTTGAGAGAATCATATGCAGTGACAGTAGACGACATGTCCGTAATCGTTGTCAGGTCCTTCAGTCCGGACCAGATGTCAGCATCAGCAGTCGCTCCAGACTGCCCTGCATCACCGCCAGCGGGTGGGCTCGGAATTCTGAGCCTTTTCCTCGCACCCCCAGTTGCGGGAGAATGTGAAGGAGGAGATGTTGACAGGTCGCGTTCCGCTTGACTTGACAATTTTGTCACCAGCAGGTCTTTCAACCCCAGCAGACTTGTGTCTGCCGGAAAGAGAGATCCAAGGTAGGCTTTAAATCTAGGATCGAGCACGGTGGCCAAAATGTAGTGCTCTGATTTCAACAGATTGACCACCCGTGAATCCTTGTTAAGCGAATTAAGGGCTGCATCCACAAGTCCCACATGCCTAGCGGAATCGCTCCCTTTTAGCTCCTTCTTCAATGCCTCCAGCTTCTTCTGCAAAAGCCTGATGAGGGGAATGACTTGACTCAGGCTGGCAGTGTCTGAACTGACTTCACGTGTGGCAAGTTCAAAGGGCATCAGAACCTTGCACAACGTTGAAATCATTCTCCACTGCACTTGAGACAGGTGCATTCCACCTCCTATATCGTGCTCAATTGTATAGGCTTGAATGGCCTTTTGCTGCTCCTCCAACCTCTGAAGCATATAGAGGGTTGAATTCCACCTCGTTACCACTTCTTGCTTCAGATGATGGCAGGGCAGGTTCAGTAGTTTTTGGTGGTGCTCCAGTCTTCTGTACGTGGTGCCTGTACGCCGAAAGTGTCCCGCAATTCTTCTGGCCACCGACAGCATCTCTTGCACGCCCCTGTCGTTTTTTAAAAAATTCTGCACCACCAAATTCAAGGTATGTGCAAAACATGGGACGTGCTGGAATTTGCCCATATTTAATGCACACACAATATTGCTGGCGTTGTCCGATGCCACAAATCCACAGGAGAGTCCAATTGGGGTAAGCCATTCCGCGATGATCTTCCTCAGTTGCCGTAAGAGGTTTTCAGCTGTGTGCGTATTCTGGAAAGCGGTGATACAAAGCGTAGCCTGCCTAGGAAAGAGTTGGCGTTTGCGAGATGCTGCTACTGGTGCCGCCGCTGCTGTTCTTGCGGCGGGAGTCCATACATCTACCCAGTGGGCTGTCACAGTCATATAGTCCTGACCCTGCCCTGCTCCACTTGTCCACATGTCCGTGGTTAAGTGGACATTGGGTACAACTGCATTTTTTAGGACACTGGTGAGTCTTTTTCTGACGTCCGTGTACATTCTCGGTATCGCCTGCCTAGAGAAGTGGAACCTAGATGGTATTTGGTAACGGGGGCACACTGCCTCAATAAATTGTCTAGTTCCCTGTGAACTAACGGCGGATACCGGACGCACGTCTAACACCAACATAGTTGTCAAGGCCTCAGTTATCCGCTTTGCAGTAGGATGACTGCTGTGATATTTCATCTTCCTCGCAAAGGACTGTTGAACAGTCAATTGCTTACTGGAAGTAGTACAAGTGGGCTTACGACTTCCCCTCTGGGGTGACCATCGACTCCCAGCGGCAACAACAGCAGCGCCAGCAGCAGTAGGCGTTACACGCAAGGATGCATCGGAGGAATCCCAGGCAGGAGAGGACTCGTCAGAATTGCCAGTGACATGGCCTGCAGGACTATTGGCATTCCTGGGGAAGGAGGAAATTGACACTGAGGGAGTTGGTGGGGTGGTTTGCGTGAGCTTGTTTACAAGAGGAAGGGATTTACTGGTCAGTGGACTGCTTCCGCTGTCACCCAAAGTTTTTGAACTTGTCACTGACTTATTATGAATGCGCTGCAGGTGACGTATAAGGGAGGATGTTCCGAGGTGGTTAACGTCCTTACCCCTACTTATTACAGCTTGACAAAGGGAACACACGGCTTGACACCTGTTGTCCGCATTTCTGGTGAAATACCTCCACACCGAAGAGCTGATTTTTTTGGTATTTTCACCTGGCATGTCAACGGCCATATTCCTCCCACGGACAACAGGTGTCTCCCCGGGTGCCTGACTTAAACAAACCACCTCACCATCAGAATCCTCCTGGTCAATTTCCTCCCCAGCGCCAGCAACACCCATATCCTCCTCATCCTGGTGTACTTCAACACTGACATCTTCAATCTGACTATCAGGAACTGGACTGCGGGTGCTCCTTCCAGCACTTGCAGGGGGCGTGCAAATGGTGGAAGGCGCATGCTCTTCACGTCCAGTGTTGGGAAGGTCAGGCATCGCAACCGACACAATTGGACTCTCCTTGTGGATTTGGGATTTCGAAGAATGCACAGTTCTTTGCTGTGCTGCTTTTGCCAGCTTGAGTCTTTTCATTTTTCTAGCGAGAGGCTGAGTGCTTCCATCCTCATGTGAAGCTGAACCACTAGCCATGAACATAGGCCAGGGCCTCAGCCGTTCCTTGCCACTCCGTGTGGTAAATGGCATATTGGCAAGTTTACGCTTCTCCTCCGACAATTTTATTTTAGGTTTTGGAGTCCTTTTTTTTCTGATATTTGGTGTTTTGGATTTGACATGCTCTGTACTATGACATTGGGCATCGGCCTTGGCAGACGACGTTGCTGGCATTTCATCGTCTCGGCCATGACTAGTGGCAGCAGCTTCAGCACGAGGTGGAAGTGGATCTTGATCTTTCCCTAATTTTGGAACCTCAACATTTTTGTTCTCCATATTTTAATAGGCACAACTAAAAGGCACCTCAGGTAAACAATGGAGATGGATACTAGTATACAATTATGGACTGCCTGCCGACTGCAGACACAGAGGTAGCCACAGCCGTGAACTACCGTACTGTACTGTGTCTGCAGCTAATATAGACTGGTTGATAAAGAGAAGATGTCTATGTAACTATGTATGTATAAAGAAGACTGAAAAAAATCCACGGTTAGGTGGTATACAATTATGGACGGACTGCCTGCCGAGTGCAGACACAGAGGTAGCCACAGCCGTGAACTACCGTACTGTACTGTGTCTGCAGCTAATATAGACTGGTTGATAAAGAGAAGATGTCTATGTAACTATGTATGTATAAAGAAGAATGAAAAAAAACCACGGTTAGGTGGTATACAATTATGGACGGACTGCCTGCCGAGTGCAGACACAGAGGTAGCCACAGCCGTGAACTACCGTACTGTACTGTGTCTGCAGCTAATATAGACTGGTTGATAAAGAGAAGATGTCTATGTAACTATGTATGTATAAAGAAGAATGAAAAAAATCCACGGTTAGGTGGTATTACAATTATGGACGGACTGCCTGCCGAGTGCAGAGACACAGAGGTAGCCACAGCCGTGAACTACCGTACTGTGTCTGCTGCGACTGGATGATAAATGATATAAAAAATATATATATATCACTACTGCAGCCGGACAGGTATATATTATATATTATATAATGACGGACCTGCTGGACACTGTCTGTCAGCAGAATGAGTTTTATTTTTATAGAATAAAAAAAAACAACACACAAGTGAAGTCACACGACGAGTGTTTAACTTTTTCAGGCAATCACAATATAAGTATACTACTAACTATACGTGTGGTCAGGTCACTGGTCAGTCACACTGGCAGTGGCACTCCTGCAGCAAAAGTGTGCACTGTTTAATTTTAATATAATATGTACTCCTGGCTCCTGCTATAACCTATAACTGGCACTGCAGTAGTGCTCCCCAGTCTCCCCCACAATTATAAGCTGTGTGAGCTGAGCAGTCAGACAGATATATATAATATTATATATAGATAATAGATGATGCAGCACACTGGCCTGAGCCTGAGCAGTGCACACAGATATGGTATGTGACTGACTGAGTCACTGTGTGTATCGCTTTTTTCAGGCAGAGAACGGATATAAACTGCACTGTGTGTCTGGTGGTCACTCACTATATAATATATTATGTACTCCTGGCTCCTGCTATAACCTATAACTGGCACTGCAGTAGTGCTCCCCAGTCTCCCCCACAATTATAAGCTGTGTGAGCTGAGCAGTCAGACAGATATATATAATATTATATATAGATAATAGATGATGCAGCACACTGGCCTGAGCAGTGCACACAGATATGGTATGTGACTGAGTCACTGTGTGCTGTGTATCGCTTTTTTCAGGCAGAGAACGGATTATAAAGTAAACTGCACTGTCCTCACTAGTAAACTCTCTCCACTCAGTCTCTACACTTCTACAGTAACAGTACTCCTCCTAGTCAGCTCCAGTAAATCTCTCTCAGTCTCTTATAATCTAAATGGAGAGGACGCCAGCCACGTCCTCTCCCTATCAATCTCAATGCACGTGTGAAAATGGCGGCGACGCGCGGCTCCTTATATAGAATCCGAGTCTCGCGATAGAATCCGAGCCTCGCGAGAATCCGACAGCGTCATGATGACGTTCGGGCGCGCTCGGGTTAACCGAGCAAGGCGGGAAGATCCGAGTCGCTCGGACCCGTGAAAAAAAACATGAAGTTCTGGCGGGTTCGGATTCAGAGAAACCGAACCCGCTCATCTCTATTATATACACATGATTCGGTGGTGAGTTTTGACAATAAAAATGATTAGAAAAATACAATGATATAATTAATAAAAAAGAATTAGATCTAGAAGTTATAAATAGCATCTTTGTATCATTCTAATCATTTATATAGTTAAAATTCTGGAGTATGACAGAAGAGGCTCTGCCTACCCTGAATGCACGCCATTGATTTGTAGCAAATATGACTTTGACATAGTGGGGCATGTGTGAGGGGTCCGAGTTTGCCAGAGGTGGGGGATGCCAGCCAATCGGATGGGTTTTTTTTTTAAAGCGGCAATCACTTAGAAGGCAAAACCAGGTTGGTTTTGCCTTGTAAACTGCGGCTTTAAAAAAAAAATGTCCGTGGTCAGCTGGCATGCTTCACCTCTGGCAAACTCGGACCCAAAAAATAAATATCTATATCTATATATCAATATATATCCAAGGATATTGGAAAACCTGGCTGAATATAGACCTTTTTCCAAAGGATTGCCCATTTCCACATTAAATCAAATTCCACAATGTGCACTCCTAAAGAATCTAGGTACCCACTGTGGACTGAAAACAAAAATGACATCAGTATTTGCCATCACTACTGTCATTCATGCTTGGATACGCCTTTAGGGGCCTATTCCTTATCATTTGCAGTGGCTTCATTGAAATTGTATTTAACTAGCCCTTAGTTTTGGTGGCATGCCATTGCCAGTGTATGTGAGCAATTCCGTATTGCTCTAGTACTGGAAAAGGTGCTCCAAAAAGTCTCTAGCGAGTCCTACTACTTTTGTGAAAGTCAACACTGTCAGGCAGACTTAGAGGGTGTAGAACCAGATGTTTTCCCACCTTCATTGATACAGAGCTACCAAATTTCATTTTTCCACTGTCTGTACACTGAGCCTAGTTTTGCCCCTAACACCCACGAGACCCCGCTTCATTCCTTGACTCTCCAGCAACTCATTGCACACTAAAGCAGGGAAGACCATTGGTGGGTGAAACTATCAATGGTTCCTTGCACATGGTTTCACACCATCAAGGTTATCCATCAATGGTACCATCGCTGGTGACCATAAACAAATGGCCATCCATATTTGGAAATTTGTCCAATAGGAAAGAGCAGGGCTCAGCAAGCTAATGACATCTGAACATAGTGGGGAATCAAATTACTGTAGGTGTATGCCGCACTTATGGTACTGCACCTAATTGGATTCGCCGCCCCTCCCCCCATAGTCTTATGGGCCCTACACACATACCGATCCGCCGCCGAGCTGCCCGATGGCGGATACGGCCAACGGGTGACCCGGTTTCGGGGGGGAGGTGACGGGGTGAGTGAAGTTTCTTCCCTCCCCCCCGTCACCTAGTTCCATAGCACTGCACGCTAATATGGACAATCTCGCCATATTGACCTGCATGCGTAAGCGACGAGGCACCAACGATTAATGAGCGCGGGGCCGCGCATCGTTAATCGTTGGTGCCTACACACAACGATATGAACGAGTTCTCATTCATTTATGAATGAGAACTTTCATGTCATTCTGTTTTATCTGCCAGTGTGTAGGACCCATTAGTTAATGCAGTTAATGAAAGCTTTTAGTTTTTGAAGCTTGATAAATATTTGGCAGGCACATCGGGGCACTAATGGTGAATTGGTCCTTGCATACCTTGTTCACATTCATGAATAGGCCATAGTCTTGTATCCAGGGCCGGATCTTGCCCTTGTGGAGCCCCGGGCAAAAAAAGGGGCATGGCTTCATATGGGGGCGTGGTCAGTTACACCCCCATTTGTGCCCCCTGTAGCGCAGCTGGAAAAAAATAAATATAAAATAAAAGTATACTTACAATCCCCGCTCCTGATTCCAGACCACCTCCTCCGCCGGCGCCGCTCTTCTCCTGTCCTCGGATGGTTGTGTCTGTCCTCGGATCTATGGGAGAGACGTCATTACGTCTCTCCCATAGCACAGCATAGACACTAGAGGTCAATTATGACCCCTAGTGTCTGTGCCACTATGCTGTGCGTTGCGGAATGACGTCATCGCGCACCGCACAGCAAAGGTCCTTTCCATGAAGAGAAACTAGACGCTTAGCGTCTAGTTTCCCTTCATGGAGAGGACCTTTGCTGTGCGGTGCACGATGACGTCATCGCGCACCGCACAGCACAGTCCTCTCCATGAAGGGAAACTAGACGCTTAGCGTCTGGTTACCTTCAAAGCGGGGGACCAGCGGCGGGCACTGCGGAGGGCACAATGGCGGATCTTGCCATGGTGCGGCGCCCTGCGGAGGGCGCCGGCGCCCTCCGGATGGTGCTGGCGCCCTCTGGAAGGCGGCGCCCCGGGCAAAAGTACTGCTTGCCCATGGCAAGATCCGCTACTGCTTGTATCACTCTACCAGTGGCACTTGCTCCTGGCCCCTTAGCATTACATCTTCTGTAATTTGTGACTAGTGATTGCTTACTGAGCATCAAACAAATGATGTGGAGACACCAGGAGGCTCAGAAGAGGGCTGGTAAGCTGCTAGTGATATAGGGTTTCTGTACAACAAATAGTAGTATTGGAGAGCATATCTGTTGAATGTGCTTTTATTATTTGACAGATGTATTTTTACAGTGTATAAAAAATTCAGCAGGCGGCAACAATTTTGTTTTTTTTCAACACCGTTCTAATAAATCCATTTCTAATGATTTAGCTAATCCTGAAATAGCAGAGGGCTTATGCAATAGTCTGCACAATGCAGGCTGTGCTGGTATTCCAGAGTACTGTGTGCCCATATTTTGAAAGCAGCATTCATTTGTAAGGTAAAACTAACCTGGTTTTGCCTTGTAAATGATTGCTGCTCTAAAAATCCGGGCACACTTGCTGGAATTGCCGCACAGTCCGCATCTCGAAGGCTATTACATAAGCCCCACAGTATATTGGATTTTGTGTGTATTTATAAGGTTCGCAATGTTGTACTAACTTTCTTTGTTAATTTCTTTGTGCAGAAATAGAATGGATTTGTCAGCCACACAAGCATTCTACATCTTGGTGAATAATAAGAGCCTTGCCAGCATGTCTCTTACTATATCAGAATTGTACAGAGATAATAAAGATGAAGATGGATTTTTATACATGACCTATGCGTCTCAAGAGATGTTTGGTCGAGCGTGCACTGGATCATTTTATTTCTTGCCTGTGAAAAACATGTGACATGTTAAAGGGCATTTGCATATATCCTTTAGCATGAACAGACCTTTTATCCCTTCTTAATATTTTCCTAATTGTTTTTTATTGCAGACTGCCAGTTTAATTGTATCTTTTCTCATTTTAAAGCATTTATAGAACACTGCATTTTTATAAGTAACAACAAATGATTTTTTCAAGAAAGTTATTGTAATAAAGCATTAAAAATTCAGGGGTTCAGGTTTATCAATTTGTTAAGGTATATTGTTTAAAATGCATATTAAATTGCACAAGGGAAAAAAATGTTTACAGTTTTAAAAGCAGGACAGTAGGAGCAGACATGTTAAACCTGTGCCCTGCTGGTAGAGCAATAGGGCTACACGAAATCTGAAAGTGAAGTGTTTAATTGTGTTATTCCCAAACCAAAGTAGCATTACCAGGCTAATCTATATAGGAGAGGTTTGCTCAAGAATGTAAAATTAAATGGTGGAGGTTATAGTGTTCCATAGTTCTTCAAATCTACACTAATTTAGATGGAGGCTGTAATTTGGTTACACCATACATGCTGGCCTTTTTTTGTTTTCTTTTTTGCATAGCACCAGCCACATGTTGCTATAATATCATAAAGATTTATTAACTAGTGCTCCTCTCGCTCCTAAATGAGGATTGTTTAAATCCACTGGTGTTTTTATAATGGGTGCAGTGTGTGCGGTGCACACGGGCCCCTGAGTCCAGAGGGTCCCCCCACCGCACACGCTGCACTCATTTTCTAAATACTCACCCCCTCCAGAGTCCCACGGCGACGTCCATGGCAGTATTAAAACTCTGTGAAAATGCCCCAAAATCTCGGAAATTTAGAATATTACATCAAATCAATAAAAAAAAAGAATTTTAAATACAGAAATGTCAGCCCTCTGAAAAGTATAATCATGCATATGTACTTGGTTTGGGCCCCTTTTGCATGAATTACTGCCTCAATGCGGCATGGCATGGATTCTATCGGCCTGTGGCACTGCTGAGGTGTTATGGAAGACCAGGATGCTTCAATAGCGGTCTTCAGCTCTTCTGCATTGTTCAGTCTCATGTCTTTCATCTTTCTCTTGGCAATACTCCATAGATTCTCTATGGGGTTGAGGTTAGATGAGTTTGCTGCCCAATCCAGCACAGTAATCCCATGGTCATTGAACCAGGTTTTGGTATTTTTGGCAGTGTGGGCAGGTGCCAAGTTCTGCTGGAAAATGAAGTCAGCATCTCAATAAAGCTGGTCTGCTGAAAGAAGCATGAAGTGCTCTAAAATGTCCTGGTAGACGGCTGCGTTGACTCTGGGCTTAATAAAGCACAGTGGACCAACACCAGCAGATGACATGGCTCCCCAAATCAACACAGACTGTGGTAACTTCACACTGGACTTCAAGCATCTTGGATTGTGTACCTCTCCATTCTTCCTCCATACTCTGGGACCTTGGTTTCCAAATGAGATGCAAAATTTGCTCTCATCAGAAAAGAGGACTTTGGACCACTGAGCAACAGACCAGTTCTTTTTTTCTTGTCAGGAAAAGGCCATTCAAAAGTGTGGGGGAGCTTCACAAGGAGTGCACTGAGGCTGGACATGGGCTTCAAATGTCGTATTCCTCTTGTCAAGCTGCTCCTGAACAACAAACAACATCAGAAGTGTCATACCTGGTCTAAAGAAAAAAGAGAATCTATGGGGCATTGCCAAGAGAAACATAAGACATGAGACCGAACAATGCAAAAGAGCTAAAGGCTGCTATTGAAGCATCCTGGTCTTCCATAACACCTCAGCAGTGCCACAGGCTGATAAAATCCATGCCACACTGCATTGAGGCAGTAATTCATGCAAAAGGGGCCCAAACCAAGTACTGAGTACATATGCATGATTATACTTTTCAGAGGGCTGACATTTCTGTATTTAAAATCCTTTTTTTTATTGATTTTATGTAATATTCTAATGTTCTGAGATTTTGGATTTGGGGTTTTCTTCAGCTGTAAGCCACAATCATCAAAATTATAACAAATAAAGGCTTGAAATATCTCACTTTGCATGTAATAAGTCTACATAATATATTAGTTTTACCTTTTGAAGTTGAATTACTTAGAAAATTAGAGTAGCATGCAAAGTTCATTTATTTGAGTTTTACCTGTATCTAGGGACAATTTATGCAGCTTTGAATATGTATTATGAAGCTATAACGGAACACAAGTATTGTGGTCTGACCAATCATAGAGAGAATGAGCATAATGCCAGACCAGCAAGGCCTGACGAAGCAATTGGGGTAATCCTCCGACTGATAAACCAGAGAGCAGAAATTGAAGAGGAGAAAGAGAAAAGAACACTCCACCTGCTCGGCCAAGAATCCCACCATAGTCAGGTCCATCGCACCCATAGCCCAGTTAGAGCTAAGTTTCAGGAGGCCCAAAAACCCTGACAGCTGAGACTTATCCAAAGTTTTAATGTAAACTCTAACTGGCTTGTTACCCCATATAAATGACAACAGTACACTCTCAATCCCACTGAACACCTTTTTTCAGAATATAAATCGGGGAGTTTTGTAAAATATATAAAATCTTAGGCTGGGTGGCCATTTTAAACAGATTAAATCGACCTAATACAGATAATGGCAATTTTCTCCAGGCATGAGCTTTTTCAAAGATACACCCACTCCACTAAGTCGAAGGCCTTGGCAGCATCAAGAGACACACCCACTGCCCCCAGTAATTGTTAGTGGCAAACAGATGGAATTCTTAAGTCTAAGCGCCAATCAGCTGCTTCCCTAAGGTGTTACAGATTAGCCTCTGTTTAATGCTCACAATATGAAAAGTACACATGGGAATCTGCAGCGCTGTTTCTCGTTAGTTTCATATATTTATTTATTAACGGTTTTTTTTTATAGCGCAGCAAACACCGTTGCGCTTTACAGTTGAACACAATGATAAAACAAAACTGGGTGTAATAAACAAGTATAGTCACAGAGGTAGGAAGAATCGGCTCGCAGGTTTACAATCTATATACTGTAAGTTAATACTCTCAAACAGGGATCTTATCACAATACTTCACTCCGGCCAATGCGTGTCTATATAAATTGTAAACCACATTAGTGCAAATCATCCATAAAATCTCACAGGATATAATTTCCAAATAAAAGCATTTTATAAAAAAATCCCAAAGAATTGAAAAGAGCAACTTCATCTATACAGGGAGCTTTCCGAATGGAGCAACGCGGTACACAGTCTTGGTTTTAGAAATGATGTAATATGGGACATGAGCTCTCCGGACCCTTAGGACGCAGATAACATGCGATGTCCTTCTCCACCGGGAATTGCTTTACCCATGGTTTCTTCCAGACACACACCGCTAGCTGTCCTGTAATCTCAGTTCCTTCTATTCCCAACAGCGTTGCTGCATTAACTGATCTCTCCACTCTCCTTCCTTTTTTTTTTTTTAAATATATTTATTGAGTTTTTATAAAGTGATACAGAAAGAAACATACATACAATTGTGCATTTCCTACGAACTGGAGCAAGAGAACAACTGACATGTCAAAAGGTAGGACAAGCATAATATGAAGTCCCTCGCCAACATTATAACAACGCAGTATTCAACTTAGTTCTGCAGAGACCTACAATCAAGTAAGAATATGCACATGCACGTATAACAAATAAAAATAAAGGGAAAAGTTAAAGAGCACAGATAAAGAAAGAATAAGGGAGAATGGGGGGAGGGGAGGGAGGGACAGAGGGTATGGAGATTGTGCCGGCAAAGATCACAGATAAACAATCTTATGCTGAGCATACAACAAGGTGAGTATCAAATATCAGAAAATAATTCACATGACAGGTCAGATTAATAATCGGTAACATAAAGAACAAACATATTTAAAGGTTGGAGGTGATGCTACGTAGTAAGAACCATGTAGTCGAATCAAATAGAGAGAGCACATGTTGTTGCTGGGAAGAATCCAAAGATTCTATAAATGGGCCCCATTTTTTATAAAAGCGTGTAACATTACATTCAACGTTGGGTAGAGTGGATTGGCGGTCTAAATATAAAGTATAAATTAGGCGTGAACGGAGAATATCAAGCCTAGGCGGAGATTTGACAATCCAATTAGTAAGGATCAACTTTTTCCCCAGGGGTTAGAATAATGGGATAAGATGTTTGCATTGTGATGGGATATCCCAATCTGAGAAAATCAACCCAAGCATTGCCTTGCAATTCAACTTAAGTTTAAGATGAAATGTTGAGTTAATAAACCATAAGACTTTGTACCGGAATTTTTTAATCTTGGGGCAGTTCCAGAAACAGTGTAAGAATAGAGCATTGGGAATTCCACATTTGAGACAATGACCAGACTCAGCAGGAACCATAAGTTTTTCGTTGGCCAGGTGTGATGTAGGCTCTATGTGTAAATTTAATATGTCTCCTGAAGCTGTGTGGAGTGGAGTGCTTTGAGGATAGCAGAGAAATGATCTGTCAGTAGATTGTGTGACATAGGGGAGAGGTAATCCCCTAGGATCAGCGCCTAGGATCGGATCATATGGTGGGGGTAAAGAGAGGACATAATGTCGTAACTGCAAGTACATAAAAAAGTCAGACCGCGGGATCGGATATTTATTAATTAAGTCAGAAAAGGACAATAGTACCCCCCAGGATCAAACACGGCTTTGATTAGTGCAATGCCTTTATGTCGCCAATGAAAGAACCTCACATTGTCTGACGCCGCTGGGAGGCAGGGGTTACCACAAAAGGGGATATATTTTGAATGAGCCGGATTTCTCCTAAGTGATTTGTTTACAGGCCACCATGCTAAACAGATATCCCAAAAGAGAGGGTTAGAACGAATAGACATCGGAAGAGCAGATTTAGGGGTATGTAGGAGAGCACGAAGATCATAAGGAGCGCAGAGAGCTTGTTCCAAAGTAAAGTTAGAATAGGTAGAGCGAGAAAGAAACCAGTCAAAAATAGACCTAAATGCTACAGCCTTGGTGAAAGCAGATATATCAGGCATAGCCAGGCCACCCGCGTTTTTGTGAAGTTTAAGTTTGGCCAGGGCCACTCGAGGTTTCTTGCCTGACCATAGAAATTTGGTAAAAAGTTTCTCACAGTGTCTAATGTCTGGTTTCGTCAGAGCGTATGGTAGCATCTGGATAAGATAGGAAAGTTTGGGAAAAATAATACTTTTTATCACAGCAATTCTCCCTATAAGGGACATGGGTGGTCATTCCGAGTTGTTCGCTCGTTGCTGATTTTCGCTATGCTGCGATTTGTTGCTAAATGCGCATGCGCGTGGTACGCAGCGCGCATGCGCTTAGTTATTTAACACAAAACTTAGTAGATTTGCTGGTGTTCGTGCAGCGCTTTTCAGTCGCACTGCTGATCGGTGAATGACAGTAAAGGGGCGTTTCTGGGTGGTAACTTAGTGTTTTTAGGAGTGTGCTAAAAAATGCAGGCATGTCAGGGAAAAACGTGGGAGTGACTGGAGAAACGGGGGAGTGGCTGGCCGAACGCAGGGCGTGTTTGTGATGTCAAACCAGGAACTAAACTGACTGAGCTGATTGCAATCTGTGAGTAGGTCTGGAGCTACTCAGAAACTGCAAGAAAATTTTTAGTAGCAGTTCTGCTAATCTTTTGTTCGCTATTCTGCTAAGCTAAGATACACTCCTAGAGGGCGGCGGCCTAGCGTGTGCAATGCTGCTAAAAGCAGCTAGCGAGCGAACAACTCGGAATGAGGGCCATGGATAGAGATGTCCATGTTTCTAATTGCATTGCAATGGCCTGTAAAACAGGAGTGAAATTTAGAGCATAAATATTGGACAAAGAGGGCAAAATATATATGCCCAAATATTTTAACCTGGACTTATTGTGCTTGAATATAGACAGGACAGGAGAGGAGGGAAAAGAAGTGAGAAGGGCAGACGCAGAAGAGGATAATGGGAGGAGCTCAGACTTGTCATAATTGATTTTAAAACCTGAGAAGAGGCCAAAAGAATTAATGGAGTGTAGAATGGCTGGGATGGAGACAAGAGGGTCAGGGAGGAACATCAACATGTCATCCGCAAATAACGCCAATTTGAGGGAATGATGAGCGACACGTATGCCGTGAAAATCAGGAAGGCTGCGGAGAGCAATTGCTAATGGTTCAATGGCCAATGCAAATAAAAGGGGGCATCCCTGCCTGGTGCCTCTGCTTAGAAGTATAGGGGCTGACAAGTATCCATTACATAGAATTTGAGAATGGGAATTCATACATAGTGTACGTATATGAGAGATTAATTGACTAGGAATATTAAATTTATTAAGGGTAGTGAATACGTGTTCCCAGGAAACCAAATCGAACGCTTTCTCAGCGTCGAGTGATAATAAAAAGGAGGCTGTAGTATCTAAAGAGGAGTTCATCCAATGGGAAGCTGCAATAACCTTGCGAATGTTAGCCGAGGAATGTCTACCGACCACAAAGCCTGTCTGGTCCGAATGAATCACCCCCGGCATCAGAAATGTAATCCTATCTGCCAGAAGTTTAGTGAAGAATTTATAGTCTACATTGTGTAGAGATATTGGCCTGTAAGAGCCTGGTAAGTGGGGGTTCCTGCCCGGTTTAGGCAGCAGACGGATAATAGCGTCATTAAAATATTGTGGCATAGAAGGAACAGTAGGCAGGGCGTTAAAAACTTATACTAATGGGTCCACGAGTCTTGAGAGTAGTATTTTATAACACTCTCCCGAGAATCCATCTGGACCAGGAGACTTCACGGGTTTTAGCCGTTTGATGGCGGCTTCAATTTCCTGAGGTGTGAATGGTGCACATATAGTGGCATGAGAGTCAGTAGGTATGGAAGGGACATCAATAGACTCCCAGAAAGAAAATTCACCAGAAGTATCTCTGGGTGGTTGGGTATAAATATCGGCATAGAAATTTTGAAATATGGAGGCAATATCTTTACCAGTGAAGGCATAAGTGTTATCAGGACGCTGGATAGAGTATATGAGAGATGAGGGTGAGGAGGATTTCACTAAGTTGGAGAGTAGTCAGCCAGTTTTGTTACCGAACTTATAAAACCTATGATCTTTATAAAAAGAATGTTTGTCCCCCATAGAAGCAAGAAGGCCATCAAATTTATACTTGGCTAAAACAAAATCAGAATTATTACTCGGAGTCAGGGAGGTCTTATAGATTTGGTAGGCTGTTGTTAATTGAGACTGGAGAAGTTTATACTCGGAGGCACGTTCTTTTTTAGTCTGTGCGACATATGGAATTATAGGACCCCTAATCACAGATTTAGATGTTTGCCAAAAGAGAATCGGGTCCGACTCCAAAGTGGAGAGATTATCAAGTCTGAACTCCTCCCAAAACGCATCAAGCTTGCTGCAGAAGCCCAAGGAAGAAGCAAAATAAGAAGGGAAGCGCCAGAGTTTATAGGAGCCCATTTCTAAAGAAGAAGAAAAGTATACCCAGATAATAGAATGGTCAGAAAGAAACACTGGCTCTTCCTTCAGTCATCCAACAAAACAGCAATGGAAAAGATTAACATACTGTTGGTAAAGCAGTTGCATCAATTTGATTTTCTGCAATATAGCATGATAATCCATACTGACAGCTCTGGATAGTATGCGGCTCGGTAGGACATGTCTTCCACATATTCTGGATGTGCCCAAAGATCACTAAATACTGGTTAGATGTATTTGAGCTAATAAACAAAGTTCTGTCCACCCACCTAGCTCCAGACCCAACTCTAGCATTATTACAAGTCGTCCCCGCTTCAATAACGCCACCTGCCAGATATGTCCTGGGCCACATCCTGATAGCCGCTCGAGCAAACCTAGCCCAAATGTGGAAACAATCCACTCCCCCTACCCTGCTAAGAGTTATACATAAGGTAAACCACCATTTCCATATGGAGACAGATTCAGCTTCCTCCTCCCCCAACTTCTCTTCCCTCAAAACGCGCTGGCTCGCGTGGCAAACCTTTATTTCCTCGATTGAAGGGTCTCAATATCTTCATAAATCCACCTCACCCCCACTTAGCCCATTTGGGATCTAAAATACAACACCTATCATCACACCCCCCATTACCTAGGCAGTTACACCTTCCCCTCCCTGTTAAGAGTCGACCCCTACTAGGTCTCCCCCCAATACCATCTTCTAAAGCGTACCTATAACTTCTGCTCAACAGGATTAGGCCACTACTACCTTACTGCAATGTATAGTTTTTCTATATGTCCCAACTTCTCTGTTCTCTGATGTATTATGTATACAAGGCTCCGATGTAACACTCCTCCAATTCTAGTCTGGACCCCTATTCTCCCCCCCCCTCCCTCTTTCTTCTACATCCCTACCATACCGACCCTTACACTGTGTTGATGTATCACCCCCCCCCCCTTTTTCTTCGTTCTGTACCCCATAAAAATGTTTATCTTTTCAATAAAAACTATTGATTAAAAAAAATAATATTTAATATGATATTACAAAGGATGGAATAAAGAAAGAAAAACCACAAACATGATTATGTATTTAAGTTGTCAGCACACATCTGCTTTGGTTCAAATGCACTGCATATCTTCCTTCAGTCAGCCAACAAAACAGCAATAGAAAAGATTAACATACTGTTGGTAAAGCAGTTGCATCAAATTGATTTTCTGCAATATAGCATGATAATCCATACTGACAGCTCTGGATAGTACCAGCACATTTCTTTCTGGACTTGGTAATGCAAAGAACACAGTAAACAGCTTCACCTTTTCTCAAAAATAAATAATTGACTATTAAAAACCTATCAGTCTTAGATAAGGACATCAATAAGCACCACTGGCATAATAGATAAGGCATTGTTCTTCTAAGCCAGGGGTAGTGGGTTCAAGTCCAATCTGGGGTGGAAGGCATTACAGCAAGTGTCTCTTCACTAGAGTTGATTTTTTTATCCTTGCTTCAACTGTACAACAGTGTTGCAGTGTTTAGCTTGCAAAAAATGACCACAGAAGCTAAAAAAATGACATTTATTATGATAACAAAGTTGTTGCTGTTTTTTTAAACTTTTCTATCACATTGGACAGCTTATTCAAGTGCCATCTGGCATGCATGTTCATTTGTTGCTCATCTTTCATCACCAAAAATGATTTTCTTTTTCAATTCTTATGACTGTACTGATTGTATTGAATAAAATCCACATCTAGCATAACTTATTTATGCTGCTATGTGCTCCAGTGGCGCAATTGGTCAGTGTTCAGTACTAATAAGACAGTGTCTGTTGAGCAATGCTGATGTTGCGAGTTCAAGCCTTACCTGGAGCAGGTTTGTTTACTGTTTTTTTTTCTTTTCTTATGTCAATAGTCATTGATTATAATCAGCTACCTTAATATTTAATATGATATTACAAAGGATGGAATAAAGAAAGAAAAACCACAAACATGATTATGTATTTAAGTTGTCAGCACACATCTGCTTTGGTTCAAATGCACTGCATATCTTCCTTCAGTCAGCCAACAAAACAGCAATAGAAAAGATTAACATACTGTTGGTAAAGCAGTTGCATCAAATTGATTTTCTGCAATATAGCATGATAATCCATACTGACAGCTCTGGATAGTACCAGCACATTTCTTTCTGGACTTGGTAATGCAAAGAACACAGTAAACAGCTTCACCTTTTCTCAAAAATAAATAATTGACTATTAAAAACCTATCAGTCTAAAATAAGAACATCAGTACGCACCACTGGCATAATGGATAAGTCACTGTCCTCCTAAGCCAGTGGTTGTGGGTTTAAGTCCCATCTGAGTTGGAAGTCATTACAGCAAGTGTCTCATCACTAGAGTTGATATTTTATCCTTGCTTCAACTGTACAACAGTCTTGCAGTGTTTAGCTTGCAAAAAATGACCACAGAAGCTAAAAAATGACATTTATTATGATAACATTGTTGTTGTTGTTTTTTTAAATTTTCTATCACCGTGGACAGCTTATTCAAGTGCCATCTGGCATGCATGTTCGTTTGTTGCTCATCATTCATCACCAAAAATGATTTTCTTTTTCAAATTTTATGACTGTACTGATTGTATTGAATAAAATCCACATCTAGCATAACCAACTGATGCTGTTAAGTGCTCCAGTGGTGCAATTGGTCAGTGCGCGGTACTTATAAGACAGTATCTGTTGAGCAATGTCGAGGATGTGAGTTCAAGCCTCACCTGGAGCAGCTTTGTTTACTGTTTTTTTTCTTTTTCTTATGTCAATAGTCATTGATTATAATCAGCTACCTTAATATTTAATATGATATTACAAAGGATGGAATAAAGAAAGAAAAACCACAAACATGATTATGTATTTAAGTTGTCAGCACACATCTGCTTTGGTTCAAATGCACTGCATATCTTCCTTCAGTCAGCCAACAAAACAGCAATAGAAAAGATTAACATACTGTTGGTAAAGCAGTTGCATCAAATTGATTTTCTGCAATATAGCATGATAATCTATACTGACATCTCTGGTTAGTACCAGCACATTTCTTGCTGGACTTGGTAATGCAAAGAACACAGTAACCAGCTTCACGTTTTCCTCAAAAATAAATAATTGACTATTAAAAACCTATCAGTCTTAGATAAGGACATCAATAAGCACCCCTGGCATAATGGGTAATGCACTGTTTTTCTAAGCCAGGGGTAGTGGGTTCAAGTCCCATCTGGGGTGGAAGGCATTACAGCAAGTGTCTCATCGCTAGAGTTGATATTTTATCCTTGCTTCAACTGTACAACAGTGTTGCAGTGTTTAGCTTGCAAAAAATGACCACAGAAGCTAAAAAATGACATTTATTATGATAACAATGTTGTTGTTGTTTTTTTAAACTTTTCTATCACATTGGACAGCTTATTCAAGTGCCATCTGGCATGCATGTTCCTTTGTTGCTCATCTTTCATCACCAAAAATGATTTTCTTTTTCAATTCTTATGACTGTACTGATTGTATTGAATAAAATCCACATCTAGCATAACTAATGTATGCTGCTATGTGCTCCAGTGGCGCAATTGGTCAGTGTTCAGTACTAATAAGACAGTGTCTGTTGAGCAATGCCGATGTTACGAGTTCAAGCAAGCCTCACCTGGAGCAGCTTTGTTTACTGTTTTTTTTCTTTTTCTTATGTCAATAGTCATTGATTATAATCAGCTACCTTAATATTTAATATGATATTACAAAGGATGGAATAAAGAAAGAAAAACCACAAACATGATTATGTATTTAAGTTGTCAGCACACATCTGCTTTGGTTCAAATGCACTGCATATCTTCCTTCAGTCAGCCAACAAAACAGCAATAGAAAAGATTAACATACTGTTGGTAAAGCAGTTGCATCAAATTGATTTTCTGCAATATAGCATGATAATCCATACTGACAGCTCTGGATAGTACCAGCACATTTCTTTCTGGACTTGGTAATGCAAAGAACACAGTAAACAGCTTCACCTTTTCTCAAAAATAAATAATTGACTATTAAAAACCTATCAGTCTTAAATAAGAACATCAGTACGCACCACTGGCATCATGGATAAGTCACTGTTCTTCTAAGCCAGGGATAGTGGGTTCAAGTCCCACCTGGGGTGGAAGGCATTACAGCAAGTGTCTCCTCACTAGAGTTGATATTTTATCCTTGCTTCAACTGTACAACAGTGTTGCAGTGTTTAGCTTGCAAAAAATGACCACAGAAGCTAAAAAATGACATTTATTATGATAACAATGTAGTTGTTGTTTTTTTGAAACTTTTCTATCACATTGGACAGCTTATTCAAGTGCCATCTGGCATGCATGTTCATTTGTTGCTCATCTTTCATCACCAAAAATGATTTTCTTTTTCAATTCTTATGACTGTACTGATTGTATTGAATAAAATCCACATCTAGCATAACTAATTTATGCTGCTATGTGCTCCAGTGGTGCAATTGGTCAGTGTTCAGTACTAATAAGACAGTGTCTGTTGAGCAATGCCGATGTTGCGAGTTCAAGCAAGCCTCACCTGGAGCAGCTTTGTTTACTGTTTTTTTTCTTTTTCTTATGTCAATAGTCATTGATTATAATCAGCTACCTTAATATTTAATATGATATTACAAAGGATGGAAGAAAGAAAGAAAAACCACAAACATGATTATGTATTTAAGTTGTCAGCACACATCTGCTTTGGTTCAAATGCACTGCATATCTTCCTTCAGTCAGCCAACAAAACAGCAATAGAAAAGATTAACATACTGTTGGTAAAGCAGTTGCATCAAATTGATTTTCTGCAATATAGCATGATAATCCATACTGACAGCTCTGGATAGTACCAGCACATTTCTTTCTGGACTTGGTAATGCAAAGAACACAGTAAACAGCTTCACCTTTTCTCAAAAATAAATAATTGACTATTAAAAACCTATCAGTCTTAAATAAGAACATCAGTACGCACCACTGGCATAATGGATAAGTCACTGTCCTCCTAAGCCAGTGGTTGTGGGTTTAAGTCCCATCTGAGTTGGAAGTCATTACAGCAAGTGTCTCCTCACTAGAGTTTATATTTTATCCTTGCTTCAACTGTACAACAGTCTTGCAGTGTTTAGCTTGCAAAAAATGACCACAGAAGTTAAAAAATGACATTTATTATGATAACATTGTTGTTTTTTTTTTTTTAATTTTCTATCACCGTGGACAGCTTATTCAAGTGCCATCTGGCATGCATGTTCATTTGTTGCTCATCATTCATCACCAAAAATGATTTTCTTTTTCAAATTTTATGACTGTACTGATTGTATTGAATAAAATCCACATCTAGCATAACCAACTGATGCTGTTAAGTGCTCCAGTGGTGCAATTGGTCAGCGTGCGGTATTTATAAGACAGTATCTGTTGAGCAATGTCGAGGATGTGAGTTCAAGCCTCACCTGGAGCAGCTTTGTTTACTGTTTTTTTTATTTTTCTTATGTCAATAGTCATTGATTATAATCAGCTACCTTAATATTTAATATGATATTACAAAGGATGGAAGAAATAAAGAAAAACCACAAACATGATTATGTATTTAAGTTGTCAGCACACATCTGCTTTGGTTCAAATGCACTGCATATCTTCCTTCAGTCAGCCAACAAAACAGCAATAGAAAAGATTAACATACTGTTGGTAAAGCAGTTGCATCAAATTGATTTTCTGCAATATAGCATGATAATCCATACTGACAGCTCTGGATAGTACCAGCACATTTCTTGCTGGACTTCGTAATGCAAAGAACACAGTAAACAGCTTCACCTTTTCTCAAAAATAAATAATTGACTATTAAAAACCTAACAGTCTTAAATAAGAACTTCACTACGTACCACTGGCATAATTGATAAGTCACAGTACTCCTAAGCCAGTGGTTGTGGGTTTAAGTCCCATCTGAGTTGGAAATTATTACAGCAAGTGTCTCATCACTAGAGTTGATATTTTATCCTTGCTTCAACTGTACAACAGTGTTGCAGTGTTTAGCTTGCAAAAAATGACCACAGAAGCTAAAAAAATGACATTTATTATGATAACAATGTTGTTGTTGTTGTTTTTTGAAACTTTTCTATCACATTGGACAGCTTATTCAAGTGCCATCTGGCATGCATGTTCATTTGTTGCTCATCTTTCAACACCAAAAATGATTTTCTTTTTCAATTCTTATGACTGTACTGATTGTATTGAATAAAATCCACATCTAGCATAACTAAATTATGCTGCTATGTGCTCCAGTGGCGCAATTGGTCAGTGTTCAGTACTAATAAGACAGTGTCTGTTGAGCAATGCTGATGTTGCGAGTTCAAGCAAGCCTCACCTGGAGCAGCTTTGTTTACTGTTTTTTTTCTTTTTCTTATGTCAATAGTCATTGATTATAATCAGCTACCTTAATATTTAATATGATATTACATAGGATGGAAGAAAAAAAGAAAAATCACAAACATGATTATGTATTTAAGTTGTCAGCACACATCTGCTTTGGTTCAAATGCACTGCATATCTTCCTTCAGTCAGCCAACAAAACAGCAATAGAAAAGATTAACATACTGTTGGTTAAGCAGTTGCATCAAATTGATTTTCTGCAATATAGCATGATAATCCATACTGACAGCTCTGGATAGTACCAGCACATTTCTTGCTGGACTTCGTAATGCAAAGAACACAGTAAACAGCTTCACCTTTTCTCAAAAATAAATAATTGACTATTAAAAACCTATCAGTCTTAAATAAGAACTTCACTACGTACCACTGGCATAATTGATAAGTCACTGTACTCCTAAGCCAGTGGTTGTGGGTTTAAGTCTCATCTGAGTTGGAAGTCATTACAGCAAGTGTCTCATCACTAGAGTTGATATTTTATCCTTGCTTCAACTGTACAGCAGTCTTGCAGTGTTTAGCTTGCAAAAAATGACCACAGAAGCTAAAAAATGACATTTATTATGATAACATTGTTGTTGTTGTTGTTGTTTTTTTACATTTTCTATCACCGTGGACAGCTTATTCAAGTGCCATCTGGCATGCATGTTCGTTTGTTGCTCATCATTCATCACCAAAAATGATTTTCTTTTTCAATTATTATGACTGTACTGATTGTATTGAATGAAATCCACATCTAGCATAACCAACTGATGCTGTTAAGTTCTCCTGTGGTGCAATTGGTCAGCGCGCGATACTTGTAAGACAGTATCTGTTGAGCAATGCCGAGGATGTGAATTCAAGCCTCACTTGGAGCTGCTTTGTTTACTGTTTTTTTATTTTTCTTATGTCAATAGTCATTGATTATAATCAGCTACCTTAATATTTAATATGCTATTACAAAGGATGGAAGAAAGAAAGAAAATCCACAAACATGATTATGTATTTAAGTTGTCAGCACACATCTGCTTTGGTTCAAATGCACTGCATATCTTCCTTCAGTCAGCCAACAAAACAGCAATAGAAAAGATTAACATACTGTTGGTAAAGCAGTTGCATCAAATTGATTTTCTGCAATATAGCATGATAATCCATACTGACAGCTCTGGATAGTACCAGCACATTTCTTGCTGGACTTGGTAATGCAAAGAACACAGTAAACAGCTTCCCCTTTTCTCAAAAATAAATAATTGACTATTAAAAACCTATCAGTCTTAAATAAGAACTTCACTACGTACCACTGGCATAATTGATAAGTCACAGTACTCCTAAGCCAGTGGTTGTGGGTTTAAGTCCCATCTGAGTTGGAAGTTATTACAGCAAGTGTCTCATCACAAGAGTTGATACTTTATCCTTGCTTCAACTGTACAACAGTCTTGCAGTGTTTAGCTTGCAAAAAATGACCACAGAAGCTAAAAAATGACATTTATTATGATAACAATGTTGTTGTTGTTTTTTTAAACTTTTCTATCACATTGGACAGCTTATTCAAGTGCCATCTGGCATGCATGTTCATTTGTTGCTCATCTTTCATCACCAAAAATGATTTTCTTTTTCAATTCTTATGACTGTACTGATTGTATTGAATAAAATCCACATCTAGCATAACTAATTTATGCTGCTATGTGCTCCAGTGGCGCAATTGGTCAGTGTTCAGTACTAATAAGACAGTGTCTGTTGAGCAATGCCGATGTTGCGAGTTCAAGCAAGCCTCACCTGGAGCAGCTTTGTTTACTGTTTTTTTTCTTTTTCTTATGTCAATAGTCATTGATTATAATCAGCTACCTTAATATTTAATATGATATTACAAAGGATGGAATAAAGAAAGAAAAACCACAAACATGATTATGTATTTAAGTTGTCAGCACACATCTGCTTTGGTTCAAATGCACTGCATATCTTCCTTCAGTCAGCCAACAAAACAGCAATAGAAAAGATTAACATACTGTTGGTAAAGCAGTTGCATCAAATTGATTTTCTGCAATATAGCATGATAATCCATACTGACAGCTCTGGATAGTACCAGCACATTTCTTTCTGGACTTGGTAATGCAAAGAACACAGTAAACAGCTTCACCTTTTCTCAAAAATAAATAATTGACTATTAAAAACCTATCAGTCTTAAATAAGAACATCAGTACGCTCCACTGGCATAATGGATAAGTCACTGTCCTCCTAAGCCAGTGGTTGTGGGTTTAAGTCCCATCTGAGTTGGAAGTCATTACAGCAAGTGTCTCATCACTAGAGTTGATATTTTATCCTTGCTTCAACTGTACAACAGTCTTGCAGTGTTTAGCTTGCAAAAAATGACCACAGAAGCTAAAAAATGACATTTATTATGATAACATTGTTGTTGTTGTTGTTGTTTTTTTAAATTTTCTATCACCGTGGACAGCTTATTCAAGAGCCATCTGGCATGCATGTTCGTTTGTTGCTCATCATTCATCACCAAAAATGATTTTCTTTTCAAATTTTTTGACTGTGCTGATTGTATTGAATAAAATCCACATCTAGCATAACCAACTGATGCTGTTAAGTGCTCCAGTGGTGCAATTGGTCAGCGCGCGGTACTTATAAGACAGTATCTGTTGAGCAATGTCGAGGATGTGAGTTCAAGCCTCACCTGGAGCTGCTTTTTTTTTTCTTTTTCTTATGTCAATAGTCATTGATTATAATCAGCTACCTTAATATTTAATATGATATTACAAAGGATGGAATAAAGAAAGAAAAACCACAAACATGATTATGTATTTAAGTTGTCAGCACACATCTGCTTTGGTTCAAATGCACTGCATATCTTCCTTCAGTCAGCCAACAAAACAGCAATAGAAAAGATTAACATACTGTTGGTAAAGCAGTTGCATCAAAGTGATTTTCTGCAATATAGCATGATAATCCATACTGACAGCTCTGGATAGTACCAGCACATTTCTTTCTGGACTTGGTAATGCAAAGAACACAGTAAACAGCTTCACCTTTTCTCAAAAATAAATAATTGACTATTAAAAACCTATCAGTCTTAGATAAGGACATCAATAAGCACCACTGGCATAATGGAAAAGGCACTGTTCTTCTAAGCCAGGGTTAGTGGGTTCAAGTCCAATCTGGGGTGGAAGGCATTACAGCAAGTGTCTCATCACTAGAGTTGATATTTTATCCTTGCTTCAACTGTACAACAGTGTTGCAGTGTTTAGCTTGCAAAAAATGACCACAGAAGCTAAAAAATGACATTTATTATGATAACAATATTGTTGTTGTTTTTTTAAACTTTTCTATCACATTGGACAGCTTATTCAAGTGCCATCTGGCATGCATGTTCATTTGTTGCTCATCTTTCATCACCAAAAATGATTTTCTTTTTCAATTCTTATGACTGTACTGATTGTATTGAATAAAATCCACATCTAGCATAACTAATTTATGCTGCTATGTGCTCCAGTGGCGCAATTGGTCAGTGTTCAGTACTAATAAGACAGTGTCTGTTGAGCAATGCCGATGTTGCGAGTTCAAGCAAGCCTCACCTGGAGCAGCATTGTTTACTGTTTTTTTTCTTTTTCTTATGTCAATAGTCATTGATTATAATCAGCTACCTTAATATTTAATATGATATTACATAGGATGGAATAAAGAAAGAAAAACCACAAACATGATTATGTATTTAAGTTGTCAGCACACATCTGCTTTGGTTCAAATGCACTGCATATCTTCCTTCAGTCAGCCAACAAAACAGCAATAGAAAAGATTAACATACTGTTGGTAAAGCAGTTGCATCAAATTGATTTTCTGCAATATAGCATGATAATCCATACTGACAGCTCTGGATAGTACCAGCACATTTCTTTCTGGACTTGGTAATGCAAAGAACACAGTAAACAGCTTCACCTTTTCTCAAAAATAAATAATTGACTATTAAAAACCTATCAGTCTAAAATAAGAACATCAGTACGCACCACTGGCATAATGGATAAGTCACTGTCCTCCTAAGCCAGTGGTTGTGGGTTTAAGTCCCATCTGAGTTGGAAGTCATTACAGCAAGTGTCTCATCACTAGAGTTGATATTTTATCCTTGCTTCAACTGTACAACAGTCTTGCAGTGTTTAGCTTGCAAAAAATGACCACAGAAGCTAAAAAATCACATTTATTATGATAACATTGTTGTTGTTGTTTTTTTAAATTTTCTATCACCGTGGACAGCTTATTCAAGTGCCATCTGGCATGCATGTTCGTTTGTTGCTCATCATTCATCACCAAAAATGATTTTCTTTTTCAAATTTTATGACTGTACTGATTGTATTGAATAAAATCCACATCTAGCATAACCAACTGATGCTGTTAAGTGCTCCAGTGGTGCAATTGGTCAGTGCGCGGTACTTATAAGACAGTATCTGTTGAGCAATGTCGAGGATGTGAGTTCAAGCCTCACCTGGAGCAGCTTTGTTTACTGTTTTTTTTCTTTTTCTTATGTCAATAGTCATTGATTATAATCAGCTACCTTAATATTTAATATGATATTACAAAGGATGGAATAAAGAAAGAAAAACCACAAACATGATTATGTATTTAAGTTGTCAGCACACATCTGCTTTGGTTCAAATGCACTGCATATCTTCCTTCAGTCAGCCAACAAAACAGCAATAGAAAAGATTAACATACTGTTGGTAAAGCAGTTGCATCAAATTGATTTTCTGCAATATAGCATGATAATCTATACTGACATCTCTGGTTAGTACCAGCACATTTCTTGCTGGACTTGGTAATGCAAAGAACACAGTAACCAGCTTCACATTTTCCTCAAAAATAAATAATTGACTATTAAAAACCTATCAGTCTTAGATAAGGACATCAATAAGCACCACTGGCATAATGGATAAGGCACTGTTTTTCTAAGCCAGGGGTAGTGGGTTCAAGTCCCATCTGGGGTGGAAGGCATTACAGCAAGTGTCTCATCGCTAGAGTTGATATTTTATCCTTGCTTCAACTGTACAACAGTGTTGCAGTGTTTAGCTTGCAAAAAATGACCACAGAAGCTAAAAAATGACATTTATTATGATAACAATGTTGTTGTTGTTTTTTTAAACTTTTCTATCACATTGGACAGCTTATTCAAGTGCCATCTGGCATGCATGTTCCTTTGTTGCTCATCTTTCATCACCAAAAATGATTTTCTTTTTCAATTCTTATGACTGTACTGATTGTATTGAATAAAATCCACATCTAGCATAACTAATGTATGCTGCTATGTGCTCCAGTGGCGCAATTGGTCAGTGTTCAGTACTAATAAGACAGTGTCTGTTGAGCAATGCCGATGTTACGAGTTCAAGCAAGCCTCACCTGGAGCAGCTTTGTTTACTGTTTTTTTTCTTTTTCTTATGTCAATAGTCATTGATTATAATCAGCTACCTTAATATTTAATATGATATTACAAAGGATGGAATAAAGAAAGAAAAACCACAAACATGATTATGTATTTAAGTTGTCAGCACACATCTGCTTTGGTTCAAATGCACTGCATATCTTCCTTCAGTCAGCCAACAAAACAGCAATAGAAAAGATTAACATACTGTTGGTAAAGCAGTTGCATCAAATTGATTTTCTGCAATATAGCATGATAATCCATACTGACAGCTCTGGATAGTACCAGCACATTTCTTCCTGGACTTGGTAATGCAAAGAACACAGTAAACAGCTTCACCTTTTCTCAAAAATAAATAATTGACTATTAAAAACCTATCAGTCTTAAATAAGAACATCAGTACGCTCCACTGGCATAATGGATAAGTCACTGTCCTCCTAAGCCAGTGGTTGTGGGTTTAAGTCCCATCTGAGTTGGAAGTCATTACAGCAAGTGTCTCATCACTAGAGTTGATATTTTATCCTTGCTTCAACTGTACAACAGTCTTGCAGTGTTTAGCTTGCAAAAAATGACCACAGAAGCTAAAAAATGACATTTATTATGATAACATTGTTGTTGTTGTTGTTTTTTTAAATTTTCTATCACCGTGGACAGCTTATTCAAGAGCCATCTGGCATGCATGTTCGTTTGTTGCTCATCATTCATCACCAAAAATGATTTTCTTTTTCAAATTTTTTGACTGTGCTGATTGTATTGAATAAAATCCACATCTAGCATAACCAACTGATGCTGTTAAGTGCTCCAGTGGTGCAATTGGTTAGCGCGCGGTACTTATAAGACAGTATCTGTTGAGCAATGTCGAGGATGTGAGTTCAAGCCTCACCTGGAGCTGCTTTTTTTTTCTTTTTCTTATGTCAATAGTCATTGATTATAATCAGCTACCTTAATATTTAATATGATATTACAAAGGATGGAATAAAGAAAGAAAAACCACAAACATGATTATGTATTTAAGTTGTCAGCACACATCTGCTTTGGTTCAAATGCACTGCATATCTTCCTTCAGTCAGCCAACAAAACAGCAATAGAAAAGATTAACATACTGTTGGTAAAGCAGTTGCATCAAAGTGATTTTCTGCAATATAGCATGATAATCCATACTGACAGCTCTGGATAGTACCAGCACATTTCTTTCTGGACTTGGTAATGCAAAGAACACAGTAAACAGCTTCACCTTTTCTCAAAAATAAATAATTGACTATTAAAAACCTATCAGTCTTAGATAAGGACATCAATAAGCACCACTGGCATAATGGAAAAGGCACTGTTCTTCTAAGCCAGGGTTAGTGGGTTCAAGTCCAATCTGGGGTGGAAGGCATTACAGCAAGTGTCTCATCACTAGAGTTGATATTTTATCCTTGCTTCAACTGTACAACAGTGTTGCAGTGTTTAGCTTGCAAAAAATGACCACAGAAGCTAAAAAATGACATTTATTATGATAACAATATTGTTGTTGTTTTTTTAAACTTTTCTATCACATTGGACAGCTTATTCAAGTGCCATCTGGCATGCATGTTCATTTGTTGCTCATCTTTCATCACCAAAAATGATTTTCTTTTTCAATTCTTATGACTGTACTGATTGTATTGAATAAAATCCACATCTAGCATAACTAATTTATGCTGCTATGTGCTCCAGTGGCGCAATTGGTCAGTGTTCAGTACTAATAAGACAGTGTCTGTTGAGCAATGCCGATGTTGCGAGTTCAAGCAAGCCTCACCTGGAGCAGCATTGTTTACTGTTTTTTTTCTTTTTCTTATGTCAATAGTCATTGATTATAATCAGCTACCTTAATATTTAATATGATATTACAAAGGATGGAATAAAGAAAGAAAAACCACAAACATGATTATGTATTTAAGTTGTCAGCACACATCTGCTTTGGTTCAAATGCACTGCATATCTTCCTTCAGTCAGCCAACAAAACAGCAATAGAAAAGATTAACATACTGTTGGTAAAGCAGTTGCATCAAATTGATTTTCTGCAATATAGCATGATAATCCATACTGACAGCTCTGGATAGTACCAGCACATTTCTTTCTGGACTTGGTAATGCAAAGAACACAGTAAACAGCTTCACCTTTTCTCAAAAATAAATAATTGACTATTAAAAAACTATCAGTCTAAAATAAGAACATCAGTACGCACCACTGGCATAATGGATAAGTCACTGTCCTCCTAAGCCAGTGGTTGTGGGTTTAAGTCCCATCTGAGTTGGAAGTCATTACAGCAAGTGTCTCATCACTAGAGTTGATATTTTATCCTTGCTTCAACTGTACAACAGTCTTGCAGTGTTTAGCTTGCAAAAAATGACCACAGAAGCTAAAAAATGACATTTATTATGATAACATTGTTGTTGTTGTTTTTTTAAATTTTCTATCACCGTGGACAGCTTATTCAAGTGCCATCTGGCATGCATGTTCGTTTGTTGCTCATCATTCATCACCAAAAATGATTTTCTTTTTCAAATTTTATGACTGTACTGATTGTATTGAATAAAATCCACATCTAGCATAACCAACTGATGCTGTTAAGTGCTCCAGTGGTGCAATTGGTCAGTGCGCGGTACTTATAAGACAGTATCTGTTGAGCAATGTCGAGGATGTGAGTTCAAGCCTCACCTGGAGCAGCTTTGTTTACTGTTTTTTTTCTTTTTCTTATGTCAATAGTCATTGATTATAATCAGCTACCTTAATATTTAATATGATATTACAAAGGATGGAATAAAGAAAGAAAAACCACAAACATGATTATGTATTTAAGTTGTCAGCACACATCTGCTTTGGTTCAAATGCACTGCATATCTTCCTTCAGTCAGCCAACAAAACAGCAATAGAAAAGATTAACATACTGTTGGTAAAGCAGTTGCATCAAATTGATTTTCTGCAATATAGCATGATAATCTATACTGACATCTCTGGTTAGTACCAGCACATTTCTTGCTGGACTTGGTAATGCAAAGAACACAGTAACCAGCTTCACGTTTTCCTCAAAAATAAATAATTGACTATTAAAAACCTATCAGTCTTAGATAAGGACATCAATAAGCACCACTGGCATAATGGATAATGCATTGTTTTTCTAAGCCAGGGGTAGTGGGTTCAAGTCCCATATGGGGTGGAAGGCATTACAGCAAGTGTCTCATCGCTAGAGTTGATATTTTATCCTTGCTTCAACTGTACAACAGTGTTGCAGTGTTTAGCTTGCAAAAAATGACCACAGAAGCTAAAAAAATGACATTTATTATGATAACAATGTTGTTGTTGTTTTTTTAAACTTTTCTATCACATTGGACAGCTTATTCAAGTGCCATCTGGCATGCATGTTCCTTTGTTGCTCATCTTTCATCACCAAAAATGATTTTCTTTTTCAATTCTTATGACTGTACTGATTGTATTGAATAAAATCCACATCTAGCATAACTAATGTATGCTGCTATGTGCTCCAGTGGCGCAATTGGTCAGTGTTCAGTACTAATAAGACAGTGTCTGTTGAGCAATGCCGATGTTACGAGTTCAAGCAAGCCTCACCTGGAGCAGCTTTGTTTACTGTTTTTTTTCTTTTTCTTATGTCAATAGTCATTGATTATAATCAGCTACCTTAATATTTAATATGATATTACAAAGGATGGAATAAAGAAAGAAAAACCACAAACATGATTATGTATTTAAGTTGTCAGCACACATCTGCTTTGGTTCAAATGCACTGCATATCTTCATTCAGTCAGCCAACAAAACAGCAATAGAAAAGATTAACATACTGTTGGTAAAGCAGTTGCATCAAATTGATTTTCTGCAATATAGCATGATAATCCATACTGACAGCTCTGGATAGTACCAGCACATTTCTTTCTGGACTTGGTAATGCAAAGAACACAGTAAACAGCTTCACCTTTTCTCAAAAATAAATAATTGACTATTAAAAACCTATCAGTCTTAAATAAGAACATCAGTACGCACCACTGGCATCATGGATAAGTCACTGTTCTTCTAAGCCAGGGATAGTGGGTTCAAGTCCCACCTGGGGTGGAAGGCATTACAGCAAGTGTCTCCTCACTAGAGTTGATATTTTATCCTTGCTTCAACTGTACAACAGTGTTGCAGTGTTTAGCTTGCAAAAAATGACCACAGAAGCTAAAAAATGACATTTATTATGATAACAATGTAGTTGTTGTTTTTTTGAAACTTTTCTATCACATTGGACAGCTTATTCAAGTGCCATCTGGCATGCATGTTCATTTGTTGCTCATCTTTCATCACCAAAAATGATTTTCTTTTTCAATTCTTATGACTGTACTGATTGTATTGAATAAAATCCACATCTAGCATAACTAATTTATGCTGCTATGTGCTCCAGTGGTGCAATTGGTCAGTGTTCAGTACTAATAAGACAGTGTCTGTTGAGCAATGCCGATGTTGCGAGTTCAAGCAAGCCTCACCTGGAGCAGCTTTGTTTACTGTTTTTTTTCTTTTTCTTATGTCAATAGTCATTGATTATAATCAGCTACCTTAATATTTAATATGATATTACAAAGGATGGAAGAAAGAAAGAAAAACCACAAACATGATTATGTATTTAAGTTGTCAGCACACATCTGCTTTGGTTCAAATGCACTGCATATCTTCCTTCAGTCAGCCAACAAAACAGCAATAGAAAATATTAACATACTGTTGGTAAAGCAGTTGCATCAAATTGATTTTCTGCAATATAGCATGATAATCCATACTGACAGCTCTGGATAGTACCAGCACATTTCTTTCTGGACTTGGTAATGCAAAGAACACAGTAAACAGCTTCACCTTTTCTCAAAAATAAATAATTGACTATTAAAAACCTATCAGTCTTAAATAAGAACATCAGTACGCACCACTGGCATAATGGATAAGTCACTGTCCTCCTAAGCCAGTGGTTGTGGGTTTAAGTCCCATCTGAGTTGGAAGTCATTACAGCAAGTGTCTCCTCACTAGAGTTTATATTTTATCCTTGCTTCAACTGTACAACAGTCTTGCAGTGTTTAGCTTGCAAAAAATGACCACAGAAGTTAAAAAATGACATTTATTATGATAACATTGTTGTTTTTTTTTTTTAAATTTTCTATCACCGTGGACAGCTTATTCAAGTGCCATCTGGCATGCATGTTCATTTGTTGCTCATCATTCATCACCAAAAATGATTTTCTTTTTCAAATTTTATGACTGTACTGATTGTATTGAATAAAATCCACATCTAGCATAACCAACTGATGCTGTTAAGTGCTCCAGTGGTGCAATTGGTCAGCGTGCGGTATTTATAAGACAGTATCTGTTGAGCAATGTCGAGGATGTGAGTTCAAGCCTCACCTGGAGCAGCTTTGTTTACTGTTTTTTTTATTTTTCTTATGTCAATAGTCATTGATTATAATCAGCTACCTTAATATTTAATATGATATTACAAAGGATGGAAGAAATAAAGAAAAACCACAAACATGATTATGTATTTAAGTTGTCAGCACACATCTGCTTTGGTTCAAATGCACTGCATATCTTCCTTCAGTCAGCCAACAAAACAGCAATAGAAAAGATTAACATACTGTTGGTAAAGCAGTTGCATCAAATTGATTTTCTGCAATATAGCATGATAATCCATACTGACAGCTCTGGATAGTACCAGCACATTTCTTGCTGGACTTCGTAATGCAAAGAACACAGTAAACAGCTTCACCTTTTCTCAAAAATAAATAATTGACTATTAAAAACCTATCAGTCTTAAATAAGAACTTCACTACGTACCACTGGCATAATTGATAAGTCACTGTACTCCTAAGCCAGTGGTTGTGGGTTTAAGTCTCATCTGAGTTGGAAGTCATTACAGCAAGTGTCTCATCACTAGAGTTGATATTTTATCCTTACTTCAACTGTACAACAGTCTTGCAGTGTTTAGCTTGCAAAAAATGACCACAGAAGCTAAAAAATGACATTTATTATGATAACATTGTTGTTGTTGTTGTTGTTGTTTTTTGAAACTTTTCTATCACATTGGACAGCTTATTCAAGTGCCATCTGGCATGCATGTTCATTTGTTGCTCATCTTTCAACACCAAAAATGATTTTCTTTTTCAATTCTTATGACTGTACTGATTGTATTGAATAAAATCCACATCTAGCATAACTAAATTATGCTGCTATGTGCTCCAGTGGCGCAATTGGTCAGTGTTCAGTACTAATAAGACAGTGTCTGTTGAGCAATGCTGATGTTGCGAGTTCAAGCAAGCCTCACCTGGAGCAGCTTTGTTTACTGTTTTTTTTCTTTTTCTTATGTCAATAGTCATTGATTATAATCAGCTACCTTAATATTTAATATGATATTACATAGGATGGAAGAAAAAAAGAAAAATCACAAACATGATTATGTATTTAAGTTGTCAGCACACATCTGCTTTGGTTCAAATGCACTGCATATCTTCCTTCAGTCAGCCAACAAAACAGCAATAGAAAAGATTAACATACTGTTGGTTAAGCAGTTGCATTAAATTGATTTTCTGCAATATAGCATGATAATCCATACTGACAGCTCTGGATAGTACCAGCACATTTCTTGCTGGACTTCGTAATGCAAAGAACACAGTAAACAGCTTCACCTTTTCTCAAAAATAAATAATTGACTATTAAAAACCTATCAGTCTTAAATAAGAACTTCACTACGTACCACTGGCATAATTGATAAGTCACTGTACTCCTAAGCCAGTGGTTGTGGGTTTAAGTCTCATCTGAGTTGGAAGTCATTACAGCAAGTGTCTCATCACTAGAGTTGATATTTTATCCTTGCTTCAACTGTACAGCAGTCTTGCAGTGTTTAGCTTGCAAAAAATGACCACAGAAGCTAAAAAATGACATTTATTATGATAACATTGTTGTTGTTGTTGTTGTTTTTTTACATTTTCTATCACCGTGGACAGCTTATTCAAGTGCCATCTGGCATGCATGTTCGTTTGTTGCTCATCATTCATCACCAAAAATGATTTTCTTTTTCAATTATTATGACTGTACTGATTGTATTGAATGAAATCCACATCTAGCATAACCAACTGATGCTGTTAAGTTCTCCTGTGGTGCAATTGGTCAGCGCGCGATACTTGTAAGACAGTATCTGTTGAGCAATGCCGAGGATGTGAATTCAAGCCTCACTTGGAGCTGCTTTGTTTACTGTTTTTTTATTTTTCTTATGTCAATAGTCATTGATTATAATCAGCTACCTTAATATTTAATATGCTATTACAAAGGATGGAAGAAAGAAAGAAAATCCACAAACATGATTATGTATTTAAGTTGTCAGCACACATCTGCTTTGGTTCAAATGCACTGCATATCTTCCTTCAGTCAGCCAACAAAACAGCAATAGAAAAGATTAACATACTGTTGGTAAAGCAGTTGCATCAAATTGATTTTCTGCAATATAGCATGATAATCCATACTGACAGCTCTGGATAGTACCAGCACATTTCTTGCTGGACTTGGTAATGCAAAGAACACAGTAAACAGCTTCCCCTTTTCTCAAAAATAAATAATTGACTATTAAAAACCTATCAGTCTTAAATAAGAACTTCACTACGTACCACTGGCATAATTGATAAGTCACAGTACTCCTAAGCCAGTGGTTGTGGGTTTAAGTCCCATCTGAGTTGGAAGTTATTACAGCAAGTGTCTCATCACTAGAGTTGATACTTTATCCTTGCTTCAACTGTACAACAGTCTTGCAGTGTTTAGCTTGCAAAAAATGACCACAGAAGCTAAAAAATGACATTTATTATGATAACAATGTTGTTGTTGTTTTTTTAAACTTTTCTATCACATTGGACAGCTTATTCAAGTGCCATCTGGCATGCATGTTCATTTGTTGCTCATCTTTCATCACCAAAAATGATTTTCTTTTTCAATTCTTATGACTGTACTGATTGTATTGAATAAAATCCACATCTAGCATAACTAATTTATGCTGCTATGTGCTCCAGTGGCGCAATTGGTCAGTGTTCAGTACTAATAAGACAGTGTCTGTTGAGCAATGCCGATGTTGCGAGTTCAAGCAAGCCTCACCTGGAGCAGCTTTGTTTACTGTTTTTTTTCTTTTTCTTATGTCAATAGTCATTGATTATAATCAGCTACCTTAATATTTAATATGATATTACAAAGGATGGAATAAAGAAAGAAAAACCACAAACATGATTATGTATTTAAGTTGTCAGCACACATCTGCTTTGGTTCAAATGCACTGCATATCTTCCTTCAGTCAGCCAACAAAACAGCAATAGAAAAGATTAACATACTGTTGGTAAAGCAGTTGCATCAAATTGATTTTCTGCAATATAGCATGATAATCCATACTGACAGCTCTGGATAGTACCAGCACATTTCTTTCTGGACTTGGTAATGCAAAGAACACAGTAAACAGCTTCACCTTTTCTCAAAAATAAATAATTGACTATTAAAAACCTATCAGTCTTAGATAAGGACATCAATAAGCACCACTGGCATAATGGATAAGGCACTGTTCTTCTAAGCCAGGGGTAGTGGGTTCAAGTCCAATCTGGGGTGGAAGGCATTACAGCAAGTGTCTCATCACTAGAGTTGATATTTTATCCTTGCTTCAACTGTACAACAGTGTTGCAGTGTTTAGCTTGCAAAAAATGACCACAGAAGCTAAAAAATGACATTTATTATGATAACAATGTTGTTGTTTTTTTAAACTTTTCTATCACATTGGACAGCTTATTCAAGTGCCATCTGGCATGCATGTTCATTTGTTGCTCATCTTTCATCACCAAAAATGATTTTATTTTTCAATTCTTATGACTGTACTGATTGTATTGAATAAAATCCACATCTAGCATAACTAATTTATGCTGCTATGTGCTCCAGTGGCGCAATTGGTCAGTGTTCAGTACTAATAAGACAGTGTCTGTTGAGCAATGCCGATGTTGCGAGTTCAAGCAAGCCTCACCTGGAGCAGCTTTGTTTACTGTTTTTTTTCTTTTTCTTATGTCAATAGTCATTGATTATAATCAGCTACCTTAATATTTAATATGATATTACAAAGGATGGAATAAAGAAAGAAAAACCACAAACATGATTATGTATTTAAGTTGTCAGCACACATCTGCTTTGGTTCAAATGCACTGCATATCTTCCTTCAGTCAGCCAACAAAACAGCAATAGAAAAGATTAACATACTGTTGGTAAAGCAGTTGCATCAAATTGATTTTCTGCAATATAGCATGATAATCCATACTGACAGCTCTGGATAGTACCAGCACATTTCTTTCTGGACTTGGTAATGCAAAGAACACAGTAAACAGCTTCACCTTTTCTCAAAAATAAATAATTGACTATTAAAAACCTATCAGTCTTAGATAAGGACATCAATAAGCACCACTGGCATAATGGATAAGGCACTGTTCTTCTAAGCCAGGGGTAGTGGGTTCAAGTCCAATCTGGGGTGGAAGGCATTACAGCAAGTGTCTCATCACTAGAGTTGATATTTTATCCTTGCTTCAACTGTACAACAGTGTTGCAGTGTTTAGCTTGCAAAAAATGACCACAGAAGCTAAAAAATGACATTTATTATGATAACAATGTTGTTGTTGTTTTTTTAAACTTTTCTATCACATTGGACAGCTTATTCAAGTGCCATCTGGCATGCATGTTCATTTGTTGCTCATCTTTCATCACCAAAAATGATTTTATTTTTCAATTCTTATGACTGTACTGATTGTATTGAATAAAATCCACATCTAGCATAACTAATTTATGCTGCTATGTGCTCCAGTGGCGCAATTGGTCAGTGTTCAGTACTAATAAGACAGTGTCTGTTGAGCAATGCCGATGTTGTGAGTTCAAGCAAGCCTCACCTGGAGCAGCTTTGTTTACTGTTTTTTTTCTTTTTCTTATGTCAATAGTCATTGATTATAATCAGCTACCTTAATATTTAATATGATATTACAAAGGATGGAATAAAGAAAGAAAAACCACAAACATGATTATGTATTTAAGTTGTCAGCACACATCTGCTTTGGTTCAAATGCACTGCATATCTTCCTTCAGTCAGCCAACAAAACAGCAATAGAAAAGATTAACATACTGTTGGTAAAGCAGTTGCATCAAATTGATTTTCTGCAATATAGCATGATAATCCATACTGACAGCTCTGGATAGTACCAGCACATTTCTTTCTGGACTTTGTAATGCAAAGAACACAGTAAACAGCTTCACCTTTTCTCAAAAATAAATAATTGACTATTAAAAACCTAACAGTCTTAAATAAGAACTTCACTACGTACCACTGGCATAATTGATAAGTCACAGTACTCCTAAGCCAGTGGTTGTGGGTTTAAGTCCCATCTGAGTTGGAAATTATTACAGCAAGTGTCTCATCACTAGAGTTGATATTTTATCCTTGCTTCAACTGTACAACAGTGTTGCAGTGTTTAGCTTGCAAAAAATGACCACAGAAGCTAAAAAAATGACATTTATTATGATAACAATGTTGTTGTTGTTGTTTTTTGAAACTTTTCTATCACATTGGACAGCTTATTCAAGTGCCATCTGGCATGCATGTTCATTTGTTGCTCATCTTTCAACACCAAAAATGATTTTCTTTTTCAATTCTTATGACTGTACTGATTGTATTGAATAAAATCCACATCTAGCATAACTAAATTATGCTGCTATGTGCTCCAGTGGCGCAATTGGTCAGTGTTCAGTACTAATAAGACAGTGTCTGTTGAGCAATGCTGAAGTTGCGAGTTCAAGCAAGCCTCACCTGGAGCAGCTTTGCTTACTGTTTTTTTTCTTTTTCTTATGTCAATAGTCATTGATTATAATCAGCTACCTTAATATTTAATATGCTATTACAAAGGATGGAAGAAAGAAAGAAAATCCACAAACATGATTATGTATTTAAGTTGTCAGCACACATCTGCTTTGGTTCAAATGCACTGCATATCTTCCTTCAGTCAGCCAACAAAACAGCAATAGAAAAGATTAACATACTGTTGGTAAAGCAGTTGCATCAAATTGATTTTCTGCAATATAGCATGATAATCCATACTGACAGCTCTGGATAGTACCAGCACATTTCTTGCTGGACTTGGTAATGCAAAGAACACAGTAAACAGCTTCCCCTTTTCTCAAAAATAAATAATTGACTATTAAAAACCTATCAGTCTTAAATAAGAACTTCACTACGTACCACTGGCATAATTGATAAGTCACAGTACTCCTAAGCCAGTGGTTGTGGGTTTAAGTCCCATCTGAGTTGGAAGTTATTACAGCAAGTGTCTCATCACTAGAGTTGATACTTTATCCTTGCTTCAACTGTACAACAGTCTTGCAGTGTTTAGCTTGCAAAAAATGACCACAGAAGCTAAAAAATGACATTTATTATGATAACAATGTTGTTGTTGTTTTTTTAAACTTTTCTATCACATTGGACAGCTTATTCAAGTGCCATCTGGCATGCATGTTCATTTGTTGCTCATCTTTCATCACCAAAAATGATTTTCTTTTTCAATTCTTATGACTGTACTGATTGTATTGAATAAAATCCACATCTAGCATAACTAATTTATGCTGCTATGTGCTCCAGTGGCGCAATTGGTCAGTGTTCAGTACTAATAAGACAGTGTCTGTTGAGCAATGCCGATGTTGCGAGTTCAAGCAAGCCTCACCTGGAGCAGCTTTGTTTACTGTTTTTTTTCTTTTTCTTATGTCAATAGTCATTGATTATAATCAGCTACCTTAATATTTAATATGATATTACAAAGGATGGAATAAAGAAAGAAAAACCACAAACATGATTATGTATTTAAGTTGTCAGCACACATCTGCTTTGGTTCAAATGCACTGCATATCTTCCTTCAGTCAGCCAACAAAACAGCAATAGAAAAGATTAACATACTGTTGGTAAAGCAGTTGCATCAAATTGATTTTCTGCAATATAGCATGATAATCCATACTGACAGCTCTGGATAGTACCAGCACATTTCTTTCTGGACTTGGTAATGCAAAGAACACAGTAAACAGCTTCACCTTTTCTCAAAAATAAATAATTGACTATTAAAAACCTATCAGTCTTAGATAAGGACATCAATAAGCACCACTGGCATAATGGATAAGGCACTGTTCTTCTAAGCCAGGGGTAGTGGGTTCAAGTCCAATCTGGGGTGGAAGGCATTACAGCAAGTGTCTCATCACTAGAGTTGATATTTTATCCTTGCTTCAACTGTACAACAGTGTTGCAGTGTTTAGCTTGCAAAAAATGACCACAGAAGCTAAAAAATGACATTTATTATGATAACAATGTTGTTGTTTTTTTAAACTTTTCTATCACATTGGACAGCTTATTCAAGTGCCATCTGGCATGCATGTTCATTTGTTGCTCATCTTTCATCACCAAAAATGATTTTATTTTTCAATTCTTATGACTGTACTGATTGTATTGAATAAAATCCACATCTAGCATAACTAATTTATGCTGCTATGTGCTCCAGTGGCGCAATTGGTCAGTGTTCAGTACTAATAAGACAGTGTCTGTTGAGCAATGCCGATGTTGCGAGTTCAAGCAAGCCTCACCTGGAGCAGCTTTGTTTACTGTTTTTTTTCTTTTTCTTATGTCAATAGTCATTGATTATAATCAGCTACCTTAATATTTAATATGATATTACAAAGGATGGAATAAAGAAAGAAAAACCACAAACATGATTATGTATTTAAGTTGTCAGCACACATCTGCTTTGGTTCAAATGCACTGCATATCTTCCTTCAGTCAGCCAACAAAACAGCAATAGAAAAGATTAACATACTGTTGGTAAAGCAGTTGCATCAAATTGATTTTCTGCAATATAGCATGATAATCCATACTGACAGCTCTGGATAGTACCAGCACATTTCTTTCTGGACTTGGTAATGCAAAGAACACAGTAAACAGCTTCACCTTTTCTCAAAAATAAATAATTGACTATTAAAAACCTATCAGTCTTAGATAAGGACATCAATAAGCACCACTGGCATAATGGATAAGGCACTGTTCTTCTAAGCCAGGGGTAGTGGGTTCAAGTCCAATCTGGGGTGGAAGGCATTACAGCAAGTGTCTCATCACTAGAGTTGATATTTTATCCTTGCTTCAACTGTACAACAGTGTTGCAGTGTTTAGCTTGCAAAAAATGACCACAGAAGCTAAAAAATGACATTTATTATGATAACAATGTTGTTGTTGTTTTTTTAAACTTTTCTATCACATTGGACAGCTTATTCAAGTGCCATCTGGCATGCATGTTCATTTGTTGCTCATCTTTCATCACCAAAAATGATTTTATTTTTCAATTCTTATGACTGTACTGATTGTATTGAATAAAATCCACATCTAGCATAACTAATTTATGCTGCTATGTGCTCCAGTGGCGCAATTGGTCAGTGTTCAGTACTAATAAGACAGTGTCTGTTGAGCAATGCCGATGTTGCGAGTTCAAGCAAGCCTCACCTGGAGCAGCTTTGTTTACTGTTTTTTTTCTTTTTCTTATGTCAATAGTCATTGATTATAATCAGCTACCTTAATATTTAATATGATATTACAAAGGATGGAATAAAGAAAGAAAAACCACAAACATGATTATGTATTTAAGTTGTCAGCACACATCTGCTTTGGTTCAAATGCACTGCATATCTTCCTTCAGTCAGCCAACAAAACAGCAATAGAAAAGATTAACATACTGTTGGTAAAGCAGTTGCATCAAATTGATTTTCTGCAATATAGCATGATAATCCATACTGACAGCTCTGGATAGTACCAGCACATTTCTTTCTGGACTTTGTAATGCAAAGAACACAGTAAACAGCTTCACCTTTTCTCAAAAATAAATAATTGACTATTAAAAACCTAACAGTCTTAAATAAGAACTTCACTACGTACCACTGGCATAATTGATAAGTCACAGTACTCCTAAGCCAGTGGTTGTGGGTTTAAGTCCCATCTGAGTTGGAAATTATTACAGCAAGTGTCTCATCACTAGAGTTGATATTTTATCCTTGCTTCAACTGTACAACAGTGTTGCAGTGTTTAGCTTGCAAAAAATGACCACAGAAGCTAAAAAAATGACATTTATTATGATAACAATGTTGTTGTTGTTGTTTTTTGAAACTTTTCTATCACATTGGACAGCTTATTCAAGTGCCATCTGGCATGCATGTTCATTTGTTGCTCATCTTTCAACACCAAAAATGATTTTCTTTTTCAATTCTTATGACTGTACTGATTGTATTGAATAAAATCCACATCTAGCATAACTAAATTATGCTGCTATGTGCTCCAGTGGCGCAATTGGTCAGTGTTCAGTACTAATAAGACAGTGTCTGTTGAGCAATGCTGATGTTGCGAGTTCAAGCAAGCCTCACCTGGAGCAGCTTTGTTTACTGTTTTTTTTCTTTTTCTTATGTCAATAGTCATTGATTATAATCAGCTACCTTAATATTTAATATGATATTACAAAGGATGGAATAAAGAAAGAAAAACCACAAACATGATTATGTATTTAAGTTGTCAGCACACATCTGCTTTGGTTCAAATGCACTGCATATCTTCCTTCAGTCAGCCAACAAAACAGCAATAGAAAAGATTAACATACTGTTGGTAAAGCAGTTGCATCAAATTGATTTTCTGCAATATAGCATGATAATCCATACTGACAGCTCTGGATAGTACCAGCACATTTCTTTCTGGACTTGGTAATGCAAAGAACACAGTAAACAGCTTCACCTTTTCTCAAAAATAAATAATTGACTATTAAAAACCTATCAGTCTTAAATAAGAACATCAGTACGCACCACTGGCATAATGGATAAGTCACTGTCCTCCTAAGCCAGTGGTTGTGGGTTTAAGTCCCATCTGAGTTGGAAGTCATTACAGCAAGTGTCTCATCACTAGAGTTGATATTTTATCCTTGCTTCAACTGTACAACAGTCTTGCAGAGTTTAGCTTGCAAAAAATTACCACAGTAGCTAAAAAATGACATTTATTATGATAACATTGTTGTTGTTGTTTTTTTAAATTTTCTATCACCGTGGACAGCTTATTCAAGTGCCATCTGGCATGCATGTTCGTTTGTTGCTCATCATTCATCACCAAAAATGATTTTCTTTTTCAAATTTTATGACTGTACTGATTGTATTGAATAAAATCCACATCTAGCATAACCAACTGATGCTGTTAAGTGCTCCAGTGGTGCAATTGGTCAGCGCGCGGTACTTATAAGACAGTATCAGTTGAGCAATGTCGAGGATGTGAGTTCAAGCCTCACCTGGAGCTGATTTGTTTACTGTTTTTTTTCTTTTTCTTATGTCAATAGTCATTGATTATAATCAGCTACCTTAATATTTAATATGATATTACAAAGGATGGAATAAAAAAAGAAAAACCACAAACATGATTATGTATTTAAGTTGTCAGCACACATCTGCTTTGGTTCAAATGCACTGCATATCTTCCTTCAGTCAGCCAACAAAACAGCAATAGAAAAGATTAACATACTGTTGGTAAAGCAGTTGCATCAAATTGATTTTCTGCAATATAGCATGATAATCCATACTGACAGCTCTGGATAGTACCAGCACATTTCTTTCTGGACTTGGTAATGCAAAGAACACAGTAAACAGCTTCACCTTTTCTCAAAAATAAATAATTGACTATTAAAAACCTATCAGTCTTAAATAAGAACATCAGTACGCACCACTGGCATAATGGATAAGTCACTGTCCTCCTAAGCCAGTGATTGTGGGTTTAAGTCCCATCTGAGTTGGAAGTCATTACAGCAAGTGTCTCATCACTAGAGTTGATATTTTATCCTTGCTTCAACTGTACAACAGTCTAGCAGTGCTTAGCTTGCAAAAAATGACCACAAAAGCTAAAAAATGACATTTATTATGATAACATTGTTGTTGTTGTTTTTTTAAATTTTCTATCACCGTGGACAGCTTATTCAAGTGCCATCTGGCATGCATGTTCGTTTGTTGCTCATCATTCATCACCAAAAATGATTTTCTTTTTCAAATTTTATGACTGTACTGATTGTATTGAATAAAATCCACATCTAGCATAACCAACTGATGCTGTTAAGTGCCCCAGTGGTGCAATTGGTCAGCGCGCGGTATTTATAAGACAGTATCTGTTGAGCAATGTCGAGGATGTGAGTTCAAGACTCACCTGGAGCTGCTTTGTTTACTGTTTTTTTTTCTTTTTCTTATGTCAATAGTCATTGATTATAATCAGCTACCTTAATATTTAATATGATATTACAAAGGATGGAATAAAGAAAGAAAAACCACAAACATGATTATGTATTTAAGTTGTCAGCACACATCTGCTTTGGTTCAAATGCACTGCATATCTTCCTTCAGTCAGCCAACAAAACAGCAATAGAAAAGATTAACATACTGTTGGTAAAGCAGTTGCATCAAATTGATTTTCTGCAATATAGCATGATAATCCATACTGACAGCTCTGGATAGTACCAGCACATTTCTTTCTGGACTTGGTAATGCAAAGAACACAGTAAACAGCTTCACCTTTTCTCAAAAATAAATAATTGACTATTAAAAACCTATCAGTCTTAGCTAAAGACATCAATAAGCACCACTGGCATAATGGATAAGGCACTGTTCTTCTAAGCCAGGGGTAGTGGGTTCAAGTCCAATATGGGGTGGAAGGCATTACAGCAAGTGTCTCATCACTAGAGTTGATATTTTATCCTTGCTTCAACTGTACAACAGTGTTGCAGTGTTTAGCTTGCAAAAAATGACCACAGAAGCTAAAAAATGACATTTATTATGATAACAATGTTGTTGTTGTTTTTTTAAACTTTTCTATCACATTGGACAGCTTATTCAAGTGCCATCTGGCATGCATGTTCATTTGTTGCTCATCTTTCATCACCAAAAATGATTTTCTTTTTCAATTCTTATGACTGTACTGATTGTATTGAATAAAATCCACATCTAGCATAACTAATTTATGCTGCTATGTGCTCCAGTGGCGCAATTGGTCAGTGTTCAGTACTAATAAGACAGTGTCTGTTGAGCAATGCCGATGTTGCGAGTTCAAGCAAGCCTCACCTGGAGCAGCTTTGTTTACTGTTTTTTTTCTTTTTCTTATGTCAATAGTCATTGATTATAATCAGCTACCTTAATATTTAATATGATATTACAAAGGATGGAATAAAGAAAGAAAAACCACAAACATGATTATGTATTTAAGTTGTCAGCACACATCTGCTTTGGTTCAAATGCACTGCATATCTTCCTTCAGTCAGCCAACAAAACAGCAATAGAAAAGATTAACATACTGTTGGTAAAACAGTTGCATCAAATTGATTTTCTGCAATATAGCATGATAATCCATACTGACAGCTCTGGATAGTACCAGCACATTTATTTCTGGACTTGGTAATGCAAAGAACACAGTAAACAGCTTCACCTTTTCTCAAAAATAAATAATTGACTATTAAAAACCTATCAGTCTTAAATAAGAACATCAGTACGCTCCACTGGCATAATTGATAAATCACAGTACTCCTAAGCCAGTGGTTGTGGGTATAAGTCCCATCTGAGTTGGAAGTCATTACAGCAAGTGTCTCATCACTAGAGTTGATATTTTATCCTTGCTTCAACTGTACAACAGTCTTGCAGTGTTTAGCTTGCAAAAAATGACCACAGAAGCTAAAAAATGACATTTATTATGATAACATTGTTGTTGTTGTTGTTTTTTTAAATTTTCTATCACCGTGGACAGCTTATTCAAGTGCCATCTGGCATGCATGTTCGTTTGTTTCTCATCATTCATCACCAAAAATGATTTTCTTTTTCAAATTTTATGACTGTACTGATTGTATTGAATAAAATCCACATCTAGCATAACCAACTGATGCTGTTAAGTGCTCCAGTGGTGCAATTGGTCAGCGCGCGGTACTTATAAGACAGTATCTGTTGAGCAATGTCGAGGATGTGAGTTCAAGCCTCACCTGGAGCTGCTTTTTTTTTTCTTTTTCTTATGTCAATAGTCATTGATTATAATCAGCTACCTTAATATTTAATATGATATTACAAAGGATGGAATAAAGAAAGAAAAACCACAAACATGATTATGTATTTAAGTTGTCAGCACACATCTGCTTTGGTTCAAATGCACTGCATATCTTCCTTCAGTCAGCCAACAAAACAGCAATAGAAAAGATTAACATACTGTTGGTAAAGCAGTTGCATCAAATTGATTTTCTGCAATATAGCATGATAATCCATACTGACAGCTCTGGATAGTACCAGCACATTTCTTTCTGGACTTGGTAATGCAAAGAACACAGTAAACAGCTTCACCTTTTCTCAAAAATAAATAATTGAGTATTAAAAACCTATCAGTCTTAGATAAGGACATCATTAAGCACCACTGGCATAATGGAAAAGGCACTGTTCTTCTAAGCCAAGGGTAGTGGGTTCAAGTCCAATCTGGGGTGGAAGGCATTACAGCAAGTGTCTCATCACTAGAGTTGATATTTTATCCTTGCTTCAACTGTACAACAGTGTTGCAGTGTTTAGCTTGCAAAAAATGACCACGGAAGCTAAAAAATGACATTTATTATGATAACAATGTTGTTGTTGTTTTTTTAAACTTTTCTATCACATTGGACAGCTTATTCAAGTGCCATCTGGCATGCATGTTCATTTGTTGCTCATCTTTCATCACCAAAAATGATTTTCTTTTTCAATTCTTATGACTGTACTGATTGTATTGAATAAAATCCACATCTAGCATAACCAACTGATGCTGTTAAGTGCTCCAGTGGTGCAATTGGTCAGTGCGCGGTACTTATAAGACAGTATCTGTCGAGGATGTGAGTTCAAGCCTCACCTGGAGCAGCTTTGTTTACTGTTTTTTTTCTTTTTCTTATGTCAATAGTCATTGATTATAATCAGCTACCTTAATATTTAATATGATATTACAAAGGATGGAATAAAGAAAGAAAAACCACAAACATGATTATGTATTTAAGTTGTCAGCACACATCTGCTTTGGTTCAAATGCACTGCATATCTTCCTTCAGTCAGCCAACAAAACAGCAATAGAAAAGATTAACATACTGTTGGTAAAGCAGTTGCATCAAATTGATTTTCTGCAATATAGCATGATAATCCATACTGACAGCTCTGGATAGTACTAGCACATTTCTTTCAAGACTTGGTAATGCAAAGAACACAGTAAACAGCTTCACCTTTTCTCAAAAATAAATAATTGACTATTAAAAACATATCAGTCTTAAATAAGAACATCAGTACGCACCACTGGCATAATGGATAAATTACTGTCCTCCTAAGCCAGTGGTTGTGGGTTTAAGTCCCATCTGAGTTGGAAGTCATTACAGCAAGTGTCTCATCACTAGAGTTGATGTTTTATCCTTGCTTCAACTGTACAACAGTCTTGCAGTGTTTAGCTTGCAAAAAATGACCACAGAAGCTAAAAAATGACATTTATTATGATAACATTGTTGTTGTTGTTTTTTTAAATTTTTCTATCACAGTGGACAGCTTATTCAAGTGCCATCTGGCATGCATGTTCGTTTGTTGCTCATCATTCATCACCAAAAATGATTTTCTTTTTCAAATTTTATGACTGTACTGATTGTATTGAATAAAATCCACATCTAGCATAACCAACTGATGCTATTTAGTGCTCCAGTGGTGCAATTGGTCAGCGCGTGGTACTTATAAGATAGTATCTGTTGAGCAATGTCGAGGATGTGAGTTCAAGCCTCACCTGGAGCAGCTTTGTTTACTGTTTTTTTTCTTTTTCTTATGTCAATAGTCATTGATTATAATCAGCTACCTTAATATTTAATATGATATTACAAAGGATGGAATAAAGAAAGAAAAACCACAAACATGATTATGTATTTAAGTTGTCAGCACACATCTGCTTTGGTTCAAATGCACTGCATATCTTCCTTCAGTCAGCCAACAAAACAGCAATAGAAAAGATTAACATACTGTTGGTAAAGCAGTTGCATCAAATTGATTTTCTGCAATATAGCATGATAATCCATACTGACAGCTCTGGATAGTACCAGCACATTTCTTTCTGGACTTGGTAATGCAAAGAACACAGTAAACAGCTTCACCTTTTCTCAAAAATAAATAATTGACTATTAAAAACCTATCAGTCTTAGATAAGGACATCAATAAGCACCACTGGCATAATGGATAATGCACTGTTCTTCTAAGCCAGGGGTAGTGGGTTCAAGTCCCATCTGGGGTGGAAGGCATTACAGCAAGTGTCTCATCACTAGAGTTGATATTTTATCCTTGCTTCAACTGTACAACAGTGTTGCAGTGTTTAGCTTGCAAAAAATGACCACAGAAGCTAAAAAATGACATTTATTATGATAACAATGTTGTTGTTTTTTTAAACTTTTCTATCACATTGGACAGCTTATTCAAGTGCCATCTGGCATGCATGTTCCTTTGTTGCTCATCTTTCATCACCAAAATTGATTTTCTTTTTCAATTCTTATGACTGTACTGATTGTATTGAATAAAATCCACATCTAGCATAACTAATGTATGCTGCTATGTGCTCCAGTGGCACAATTGGTCAGTGTTCAGTACTAATAGGACAGTGTCTGTTGAGCAATGCCGATGTTGCAAGTTCAAGCAAGCCTCACCTGGAGAAGCTTTGTTTACTGTTTTTTTTCTTTTTCTTATGTCAATAGTCATTGATTATAATCAGCTACCTTAATATTTAATATGATATTACAAAGGATGGAATAAAGAAAGAAAAACCACAAACATGATTATGTATTTAAGTTGTCAGCACACATCTGCTTTGGTTCAAATGCACTGCATATCTTCCTTCAGTCAGCCAACAAAACAGCAATAGAAAAGATTCACATACTGTTGGTAAAGCAGTTGCATCAAATTGATTTTCTGCAATATAGCATGATAATCCATACTGACAGCTCTGGATAGTACTAGCACATTTCTTTCAAGACTTGGTAATGCAAAGAACACAGTAAACAGCTTCACCTTTTCTCAAAAATAAATAATTGACTATTAAAAACCTATCAGTCTTAAATAAGAACATCAGTACGCACCACTGGCATAATGGATAAGTTACTGTCCTCCTAAGCCAGTGGTTGTGGGTTTAAGTCCCATCTGAGTTGGAAGTCATTACAGCAAGTGTCTCATCACTAGAGTTGATGTTTTATCCTTGCTTCAACTGTACAACAGTCTTGCAGTGTTTAGCTTGCAAAAAATGACCACAGAAGCTAAAAAATGACATTTATTATGATAACATTGTTGCTGTTGTTTTTTTAAATTTTCTATCACCGTGGACAGCTTATTCAAGTGCCATCTGGCATGCATGTTCGTTTGTTGCTCATCATTCATCACCAAAAATGATTTTCTTTTTCAAATTTTATGACTGTACTGATTGTATTGAATAAAATCCACATCTAGCATAACCAACTGATGCTATTAAGTGCTCTAGTGGTGCAATTGGTCAGCGCGCGGTACTTATAAGATAGTATCTGTTGAGCAATGTCGAGGATGTGAGTTCAAGCCTCACCTGGAGCAGCTTTGTTTACTGTTTTTTTTCTTTTTCTTATGTCAATAGTCATTGATTATAATCAGCTACCTTAATATTTAATATGATATTACAAAGGATGGAATAAAGAAAGAAAAACCACAAACATGATCATGTATTTAAGTTGTCAGCACACATCTGCTTTGGTTCAAATGCACTGCATATCTTCCTTCAGTCAGCCAACAAAACAGCAATAGAAAAGATTAACATACTGTTGGTAAAGCAGTTGCATCAAATTGATTTTCTGCAATATAGCATGATAATCCATACTGACAGCTCTGGATAGTACCAGCACATTTCTTTCTGGACTTGGTAATGCAAAGAACACAGTAAACAGCTTCACCTTTTCTCAAAAATAAATAATTGACTATTAAAAACCTATCAGTCTTAGATAAGGACATCAATAAGCACCCCTGGCATAATGGATAAGGCACTGTTCTTCTAAGCCAGGGGTAGTGGGTTCAAGTCCAATCTGGGGTGGAAGGCATTACAGCAAGTGTCTCATCACTAGAGTTGATATTTTATCCTTGCTTCAACAGTACAACAGTGTTGCAGTGTTTAGCTTGCAAAAAATGACCACAGAAGCTAAAAAATGACATTTATTATGATAACAATGTTGTTGTTGTTTTTTTAAACTTTTCTATCACATTGGACAGCTTATTCAAGTGCCATCTGGCATGCATGTTCATTTGTTGCTCATCTTTCATCACCAAAAATGATTTTCTTTTTCAATTCTTATGACTGTACTGATTGTATTGAATAAAATCCACATCTAGCATAACTAATTTATGCTGCTATGTGCTCCAGTGGCGCAATTGGTCAGTGTTCAGTACTAATAAGACAGTGTCTGTTGAGCAATGCCGATGTTGCGAGTTCAAGCAAGCCTCACCTGGAGCAGCTTTGTTTACTGTTTTTTTTCTTTTTCTTATGTCAATAGTCATTGATTATAATCAGCTACCTTAATATTTAATATGATATTACAAAGGATGGAATAAAGAAAGAAAAACCACAAACATGATTATGTATTTAAGTTGTCAGCACACATCTGCTTTGGTTCAAATGCACTGCATATCTTCCTTCAGTCAGCCAACAAAACAGCAATAGAAAAGATTAACATACTGTTGGTAAAACAGTTGCATCAAATTGATTTTCTGCAATATAGCATGATAATCCATACTGACAGCTCTGGATAGTACCAGCACATTTATTTCTGGACTTGGTAATGCAAAGAACACAGTAAACAGCTTCACCTTTTCTCAAAAATAAATAATTGACTATTAAAAACCTATCAGTCTTAAATAAGAACATCAGTACGCTCCACTGGCATAATTGATAAATCACAGTACTCCTAAGCCAGTGGTTGTGGGTATAAGTCCCATCTGAGTTGGAAGTCATTACAGCAAGTGTCTCATCACTAGAGTTGATATTTTATCCTTGCTTCAACTGTACAACAGTCTTGCAGTGTTTAGCTTGCAAAAAATGACCACAGAAGCTAAAAAATTACATTTATTATGATAACATTGTTGTTGTTGTTGTTTTTTTAAATTTTCTATCACCGTGGACAGCTTATTCAAGTGCCATCTGGCATGCATGTTCGTTTGTTTCTCATCATTCATCACCAAAAATGATTTTCTTTTTCAAATTTTATGACTGTACTGATTGTATTGAATAAAATCCACATCTAGCATAACCAACTGATGCTGTTAAGTGCTCCAGTGGTGCAATTGGTCAGCGCGCGGTACTTATAAGACAGTATCTGTTGAGCAATGTCGAGGATGTGAGTTCAAGCCTCACCTGGAGCTGCTTTTTTTTTTTCTTTTTCTTATGTCAATAGTCATTGATTATAATCAGCTACCTTAATATTTAATATGATATTACAAAGGATGGAATAAAGAAAGAAAAACCACAAACATGATTATGTATTTAAGTTGTCAGCACACATCTGCTTTGGTTCAAATGCACTGCATATCTTCCTTCAGTCAGCCAACAAAACAGCAATAGAAAAGATTAACATACTGTTGGTAAAGCAGTTGCATCAAATTGATTTTCTGCAATATAGCATGATAATCCATACTGACAGCTCTGGATAGTACCAGCACATTTCTTTCTGGACTTGGTAATGCAAAGAACACAGTAAACAGCTTCACCTTTTCTCAAAAATAAATAATTGAGTATTAAAAACCTATCAGTCTTAGATAAGGACATCATTAAGCACCACTGGCATAATGGAAAAGGCACTGTTCTTCTAAGCCAAGGGTAGTGGGTTCAAGTCCAATCTGGGGTGGAAGGCATTACAGCAAGTGTCTCATCACTAGAGTTGATATTTTATCCTTGCTTCAACTGTACAACAGTGTTGCAGTGTTTAGCTTGCAAAAAATGACCACAGAAGCTAAAAAATGACATTTATTATGATAACAATGTTGTTGTTGTTTTTTTAAACTTTTCTATCACATTGGACAGCTTATTCAAGTGCCATCTGGCATGCATGTTCATTTGTTGCTCATCTTTCATCACCAAAAATGATTTTCTTTTTCAATTCTTATGACTGTACTGATTGTATTGAATAAAATCCACATCTAGCATAACCAACTGATGCTGTTAAGTGCTCCAGTGGTGCAATTGGTCAGTGCGCGGTACTTATAAGACAGTATCTGTCGAGGATGTGAGTTCAAGCCTCACCTGGAGCAGCTTTGTTTACTGTTTTTTTTCTTTTTCTTATGTCAATAGTCATTGATTATAATCAGCTACCTTAATATTTAATATGATATTACAAAGGATGGAATAAAGAAAGAAAAACCACAAACATGATTATGTATTTAAGTTGTCAGCACACATCTGCTTTGGTTCAAATGCACTGCATATCTTCCTTCAGTCAGCCAACAAAACAGCAATAGAAAAGATTCACATACTGTTGGTAAAGCAGTTGCATCAAATTGATTTTCTGCAATATAGCATGATAATCCATACTGACAGCTCTGGATAGTACTAGCACATTTCTTTCAAGACTTGGTAATGCAAAGAACACAGTAAACAGCTTCACCTTTTCTCAAAAATAAATAATTGACTATTAAAAACATATCAGTCTTAAATAAGAACATCAGTACGCACCACTGGCATAATGGATAAATTATTGTCCTCCTAAGCCAGTGGTTGTGGGTTTAAGTCCCATCTGAGTTGGAAGTCATTACAGCAAGTGTCTCATCACTAGAGTTGATGTTTTATCCTTGCTTCAACTGTACAACAGTCTTGCAGTGTTTAGCTTGCAAAAAATGACCACAGAAGCTAAAAAATGACATTTATTATGATAACATTGTTGTTGTTTTTTTTTTAAATTTTCTATCACAGTGGACAGCTTATTCAAGTGCCATCTGGCATGCATGTTCGTTTGTTGCTCATCATTCATCACCAAAAATGATTTTCTTTTTCAAATTTTATGACTGTACTGATTGTATTGAATAAAATCCACATCTAGCATAACCAACTGATGCTATTAAGTGCTCCAGTGGTGCAATTGGTCAGCGCGTGGTACTTATAAGATAGTATCTGTTGAGCAATGTCGAGGATGTGAGTTCAAGCCTCACCTGGAGCAGCTTTGTTTACTGTTTTTTTTCTTTTTCTTATGTCAATAGTCATTGATTATAATCAGCTACCTTAATATTTAATATGATATTACAAAGGATGGAATAAAGAAAGAAAAACCACAAACATGATTATGTATTTAAGTTGTCAGCACACATCTGCTTTGGTTCAAATGCACTGCATATCTTCCTTCAGTCAGCCAACAAAACAGCAATAGAAAAGATTAACATACTGTTGGTAAAGCAGTTGCATCAAATTGATTTTCTGCAATATAGCATGATAATCCATACTGACAGCTCTGGATAGTACCAGCACATTTCTTTCTGGACTTGGTAATGCAAAGAACACAGTAAACAGCTTCACCTTTTCTCAAAAATAAATAATTGAGTATTAAAAACCTATCAGTCTTAGATAAGGACATCAATAAGCACCACTGGCATAATGGATAAGGTGCTGTTCTTCTAAGCCAAGGGTAGTGGGTTCAAGTCCCATCTGGGGTGGAAGTCATTACAGCAAGTGTCTCATCACTAGAGTTGATATTTTATCCTTGCTTCAACTGTACAACAGTGTTGCAATGTTTAGCTTGCAAAAAATGACCACAGAAGCTAAAAAATTACATTTATTATGATAACAATGTTGTTTTTTTTTAAACTTTTCTATCACATTGGACAGCTTATTCAAGTGCCATCTGGCATGCATGTTCCTTTGTTGCTCATCTTGCATCACCAAAAATGATTTTCTTTTTCAATTCTTATGACTGTACTGATTGTATTGAATAAAATCCACATCTAGCATAACCAGTATATTCTGCAATGTGCTCCAGTGGCGCAATTGGTTAGCGCGCAATGCTTATAAGACAGTATCTGTTGAGCAATGCTGAGGTTGTGAGTTCAAGCCTCACCAGGAGCATCTTTGTCTTTTTTCCTTTTCTTATGTCATTAGTCATTGATTATAAACTGCTACCTTAATATTTAATATGATATTACAAAGGATGGAAGAAAGAAAGAAAAAACACAAACATGAGTTTGTATTTAAGTTGTCAGCACACATCTGCTTTGGTTCAAATGCACTGCATATCTTCCTTCAGTCAGCCAACAAAACAGCAATGGAAAAGATTAACATAATGTTGGTAAAGCAGTTGCAGCAAATTGATTTTCTGCAATATAGCATGATAATCCATACGGACAGCTCTGGATAGTAGCAGCACGTTTCTTGCTGGACTTGTTAATGCAAAGAACACAGTAAACAGCTTCACTTTTTCAAAAAATAAATAATTGGCTATTAAAAACGTAACAGTCTTAAATAAGAACATCAGTAAACACCACTGGCATAATGGATAAGTCACTGTCCTCCTAAGCCAGGGGTAGTGGGTCCAAGTTCCATCTGGGGTGGAAGTCATTACAGCAAGTGTCTCATCACTAGAGTTGATATTTTATCCTTGCTTCAACTGTAAAACAGTCTTGCAGTGTTTAGCTTGTAAAAAAATGACCACAGAAGCTAAAATATGACATTTATTATGATAACATGGTTGTTGTTTTTTTTAAACCCTTTCTATCACCGTGGACAGCTTATTCAAGTGCCATCTGGCATGCATGTTCCTTTGTTGCTCATCATTCATCACCAAAAATGATTTTCTTTTTCAATTCTTATGACTGTACTGATTGTATTGAATAAAATCCACATCTAGCATAACCAGGTATTTCTGCAATGTTCTCCAGTGGCGCAATTGGTCAGCGTGCAGTACTTTTAAGATAGTATCTGTTGAGCAATGCTGAGGTTGTGAGTTCAAGCCTCACCAGGAGCATCTTTGTACAATGTTTTTTTTCCTTTTCTTATGCCATTAGACATTGAGTATAAACTGCTACCTTAATATTTAATATGATATTACAAAGGATGGAAGAAAGAAAGAAAAAACACAAACATGATTGTGCATTTAAGTTGTCAGCACACATCTGCTTTGGTTCAAATGCACTGCATATCTTCCTTCAGTCATCCAACAAAACAGCAATGGAAAAGATTAACATACTGTTGGTAAAGCAGTTGCATCAAATTGATGTTCTGCAATATAGCATGATAATCCATACTGACAGCTCTGGATAGTACCAGCACATTTCTTGCTGGACTTGTTAATGCAAAGAACACAGTAAACAGCTTCACTTTTTCTAAAAAATAAATAATTGGCTATTAAAAACGTACCAGTCTTAAATAAGAACATCAGTAAACACCACTGGCATAATGGATAAGTCACTGTCCTCCTAAGCCAGGGGTAGTGGGTCCAAGTCCCATCTGGGGTGGAAGTCATTACAGCAAGTGTCTCATCAAAAGAGTTGATATTTTATCCTTGCTTCAACTGTACAACAGTCTTGCAGTGTTTAGCTTGCAAAAAATTACCACAGAAGCTAAAATATGACATTTATTATGATAACATTGTTGTTGTTTTTTTTAAACCCTTTCTATCACTGTGGACAGCTTATTCAAGTGCCATCTGGCATGCATGTTCCTATGTTGCTCATTATTCATCACCAAAAATGATTTTCTTTTTCAATTCTTATGACTGTACTGATTGTATTGAATAAAATCCACATCTAGCATAACAGGATAAATCTGCAAGGTGCTCCAGTGGTGCAATTGGTCAGCATGCGGTACTTATAAAATAGTATCTGTTGAGCAATGCTGAGGTTGTGAGTTCAAGCCTCACCAGGAGCATCTATTTACACTGTTTTTTTTCCTTTTCTTATGTCATTAGTCATTGATTATAAACTGCTACCTTAATATTTAATATGATATTACAAAGGATGGAAGAAAGAAAGAAAAAACACAAATATGATTGTGCATTTAAGTTGTCAGCACACATCTGCTTTGGTTCAAATGCACTGCATATCTTCCTTCAGTCATCCAACAAAACAGCAATGGAAAAGATTAACATACTGTTGGTAAAGCAGTTGCTTCAAATTGATTTTCTGCAATATAGCATGATAATCCATACTGACAGCTTTGGATAGTACAAGCACGTTTCTTGCTGGACTTGGTAATGCAAAGAACACAGTAAACAGCTTCACTTTTTCTGAAAAATAAATAATTGACTATTAAAAACCTATCAGTCTTAAATAAGGACATCAATAAGCACCACTGGCATAATGGATAAGGCACTGTTCTTCTAAACCAAGGGTAGTGGGTTCAAGTCCCATCTGGGGTAGAAGTCATTACAGCAAGTGTCTCATCACTAGAGTTGATATTTTATTCTTGCTTCAACTGTAGAACAGTGTTGCAGTGTTTAGCTTGCAAAAAATGACCACAGAAGCTAAAAAAATTACATTTATTATGATAACAATGTTGTTGTTGTTGTTTTTTACACTTTTCTATCACATTGGACAGCTAATTCTAGTGCCATCTGGCATGCATGTTCCTTTGTTGCTCATCTTTCATCACCAAAAATGATTTTCTTTTTCAATTCTTATGACTGTACTGATTGTATTGAATAAAATCCACATCAAGCATAACTAATTTATTCTGCTATGTGCTGCAGTGGTGCAATTGGTCAGCGTGCAGTACTTTTAAGATAGTATCTGTTGAGCAATGCTGAGGTTGTGAGTTCAAGCCTCACCTAAAGCAGCTTTGTATACTGTTTTTTTTCTTTTCTTATGTCAATAGTCATTGATTATAATCTGCTACCTTAATATTTAATATGATATTACAAAGGATGGAAGAAAGAAAGAAAAAACACAAACATGAGTTTGTATTTAAGTTGTCAGCACACATCTGCTTTGCTTCAAATGCACTGCATATCTTCCTTCAGTCAGCCAACAAAACAGCAATGGAAAAGATTAACATACTGTTGGTAAAACAGTTGCAGCAAATTGATTTTCTGCAATATAGCATGATAATCCATACTGACAGCTCTGGATAGTACCAGCACATTTCTTGCTGGACTTGGTAATGCAAAGAACGCAGTAAACAGCTTCACTTTTTCTGAAAAATAAATAATTGACTATTAAAAGCCTATCAGTCTTAGATAAGGACATCAATAAACACCACTGGCATAATGGATAAGGCACTGTTCTTCTAAGTCAGTGGTAGTGGGTTCAAGTCCCATCTGGGTTGGAAGTCATTACAGCAAGTGTCTCATCAAAAGAGTTGATATTTTATCCTTGCTTCAACTGTAAAACAGTCTTGCAGTGTTTAGCTTGTAAAAAATGACGACAGAAGCTAAAATATGACATTTATTATGATAACATTGTTGTTGTTTTTTTTAAACCCTTTCTATCACTGTGGACAGCTTATTCAAGTGCCATCTGGCATGCATGTTCCTTTGTTGCTCATCATTCATCACCAAAAATGATTTTCTTTTTCAATTCTTATGACTGTACTGATTGTATTGAATAAAATCCACATCTAGCATAACAGGTTAAATCAGCAAGGTGCTGCAGTGGCGCAATTGGTCAGCATGCGGTACTTATAAAATAGTGTCTGTTGAGCAATGCTGAGGTTGTGAGTTCATGCCTCAGCAGGAGCATCTTTTTACACTGTTTTTTTTCCTTTTCTTATGTCATTAGTCATTGATTATAAACTGCTACCTTAATATTTAATATGATATTACAAAGGATGGAAGAAAGAAAGAAAAAACACAAATTTGATTGTGCATTTAAGTTGTCAGCACACATCTGCTTTGGTTCAAATGCACTGCATATCTTCCTTCAGTCATCCAACAAAACAGCAATGGAAAAGATTAACATACTGTTGGTAAAGCAGTTGCTTCAAATTGATTTTCTGCAATATAGCATGATAATCCATACTGACAGCTCTGGATAGTACCAGCACATTTCTTGCTGGACTTGGTAATGCAAAGAACACAGTAAACAGCTTCACTTTTTCTGAAAAATAAATAATTGACTATTAAAAGCCTATCAGTCTTAGGTAAGGACATCAATAAACACCACTGGCATAATGGATAAGGCACTGTTCTTCTAAGTCAGTGGTAGTGGGTTCAAGTCCCATCTGGGGTAGAAGTCATTACAGCAAGTGTCTCATCACTAGAGTTGATATTTTATTCTTGCTACAACTGTAGAACAGTGTTGCAGTGTTTAGCTTGCAAAAAATGACCACAGAAGCTAAAAAATTACATTTATTATGATAACAATGTTGTTGTTGTTGTTTTTTACACTTTTCTATCACATTGGACAGCTAATTCAAGTGCCATCTGGCATGCATGTTCCTTTGTTGCTCATCTTTCATCACCAAAAATGATTTTCTTTTTCAATTCTTATGACTGTACTGATTGTATTGAATAAAATCCACATCAAGCATAACTAATTTATGCTGCTATGTGCTGCAGTGGCGCAATTGGTCAGCGCGCGGTACTTATAAGACAGTATCTGTTGAGCAATGCCGAGGTTGTGAGTTCAAGCCTCACCTGGAGCAGCTTTGTATACTGTTTTTTTTCTTTTTCTTATGACAAAAGTCATTGATTATAATCTGCTACCTTAATATTTAATATGATATTACAAAGGATGGAAGAAAGAAAGAAAAAACAAACACAAACATGAGTTTGTATTTAAGTTGCCAGCACACATCTGCTTTGGTTCAAATGCACTGCAAATCTTCCTTCAGTCAGCCAACAAAACAGCAATGGAAAAGATTAACATACTGTTGGTAAAGCAGTCGCAGCAAATTGATTTTCTGCAATATAACATGATAATCCATACGGACAGCACTGTATAGTACCAGCACGTTTCTTGCTGGACTTGTTAATGCAAAGAACACAGTAAACAGCTTCACTTTTTCTCAAAAATAAATATTTGGCTATTAAAAACGTAACAGTCTTAAATAAGAACATCAGTAAACACCACTGGCATAATGGATAAGTCACTGTCCTCCTAAGCCAGGGGTAGTGGGTCCAAGTCCCATCTGGGGTGGAAGTCATTACAGCAAGTGTCTCATCACTAGAGTTGATATTTTATCCTTGCTTCAACTGTAAAACTGTCTTGCAGTGTTTAGCTTGTAAAAAATAACCACAGAAGCTAAAATATGACATTTATTATGATAACATTGTTGTTGTTTTTTTTAAACCCTTTCTATCACCGTGGACAGCTTATTCAAGTGCCATCTGGCATGCATGTTCCTTTGTTGCTCATCATTCATCACCAAAAATTCAATTCTTATGACTGTACTGATTGTATTGAATAAAATCCACATCTAGCATAACCAGTTAATTCTGCAAGGTGCTCCAGTGGCGCAATTGGTCAGCGCACAGTGCTTATAAGACAGTTTCTGTTGAGCAATGCCGAGGTTGTGAGTTCAAGCCTCACCTGGAGCAGCTTAGTATACTGTTTTTTTTCTTTTTCTTATGTCAATAGTCATTGATTATAATATGCTACCTTAATATTTAATATGATATTACAAAGGATGGAATAAAGAAAGAAAAAACACAAACATGAGTTTGTATTTAAGTTGTCAGCACACATCTGCTTTAGTTCAAATGCACTGCATATTTTTTTGCACTATCAAATTAAGACTGTCATTGGTTCGAATCCCATGTTATCATGTTTTTATTTTACTATTGTGCTTTGTGGCTCTATAATATGAATGCCTATGTCTTTTAACAACAACAGTTAAGTCTTTCAATGGACTTTTTAGTGAAACCCAATAGATAGCTTTATTTTCTCTTTGTTTACTAAAATTTTGTATGCTTATGTCTTATAAATTTAGTAGGAAAGTATTCTAATGATTTGCTTATGACACCCCATAGAATATATTATGTTTAGTACCTTGGACACTGTAGCTTATTCACTTAAATCTCTGATAAATTGTGTGTCTGGTATGCACAGTCTGGTTAGCACAGTTAGTAAGGTGTTGGGGTTGCACTATCAAATTAAGGCTGTCATTGGTTCGAATCCCGTTTTATCATGTTTTTATTTTACTATTGTGCTTTGTGGCTTTATAATATGAATGCCTATGTCTTTTAACAACAATAGTCAAGTCTTCCAATGGACTTTTTAGTGAAACCCAATAGATAGCTTTATTTTCTCTTTGTTTACTAACATATTGAATGCTTATGTCTTATAAATTTAGTAGGAAAGTATTCTAATGACTTGCTTATGACACCCCATAGAACATATTATGTTTAGTACCTTGGACACTGTAGCTTATTCACTGAATTCTCTGATAAATTGTGTGTCTGTTATGCACAGTCTGGTTAGCACAGTTAGTAAGGTGTTCAGTTTGCACTATCAAATTAAGGCTGTCATTGGTTAGAATCCCATGTTATCATGTTATTATTTTACTAGTGTGGGTTGTGGCTCTATAATATGAATGCCTATGTCTTTTAACAACAATAGTCAAGTCTTCCAATGGACTTTTTAGTGAAACCCAATAGATAGCTTTATTTTCTCTTTGTTTACTCAAATATTGAATGCTTATGTCTTATAAATTTAGTAGGAAAGTATTCTAATGACTTGCTTATGACACCCCATAGAATATATTATGTTTAGTACCTTGGACACTGTAGCTTATTCACTTAAATCTCTGATAAATTGTGGGTCTGTTATGCACAGTCTGGTTAGCACAGTTAGTAAGGTGTTGAATTTGCACTATCAAATTAAAACTGTCATTGGTTCGAATCCAATGTTATCATGTTTTTATTTTACTAGTGTGGTTTGTGGCTCTATAATATGAATGCCTATGTCTTTTAACAACAATAGTCAAGTCTTTCAATGGACTTTTTAGTGAAACCCAATAGATAGATTTATTTTCTCTTTGTTTACTCAAATATTGAATGCTTATGTCTTATAAATTTAGTAGGAAAGTATTCTAATGACTTGCTTATGACACCCCATAGAACATATTATGTTTAGTACCTTGGACACTGTAGCTTATTCACTTAAATCTCTGATAAATTGTGTGTCTGGTATGCACAGTTTGGTTAGCACAGTTAGTAAGGTGTTTGGTTTGCACTATAAAATTAAGACTGTCATTAGTTCAAATCCCATGTTATCATGTTTTTATTTTACTAGTGTGGTTTGTGGCTCTATAATGTGAATGCCTATGTCTTTTAACAACAATAGTCAAGTCTTCCAATGGACTTTTTAGTGAAACCCAATAGATAGTTTTATTTTCTCTTTGTTTACTCAAATATTGAATGCTTATGTCTTATAAATTTAGTAGGAAAGTATTCTAATGACTTGCTTATGACACCCCATAGAAAATATTATGTTTAGTACCTTGGACACTGTAGCTTATTCACTTAATCTCTGATAAATTGTGGGTCTGTTGCGCACAGTCTGTTTAGGACAGTTAGTAAGTTGTTGAGTTTGCACTATCAAATTAAAACTGTCATTGGTTCGAATCCCATGTTTTCATGTTTTTATTATACTAGTGTGGTTTGTGGCTCTATAATATGAATGCCTATGTCTTTTAACAACAATAGTCAAGTCTTTCAATGGACTTTTTAGTGAAACCCAATAGATAGATTTATTTTCTCTTTGTTTACTCAAATATTGAATGCTTATGTCTTATAAATTTAGTAGGAAAGTATTCTAATGACTTGCTTATGACACCCCATAGAATATATTATGTTTAGTACCTTGGACACTGTAGCTTATTCACTTAAATCTCAGATAAATTGTGTGACTGGTATGCACAGTCTGGTTAGAACAGTTATATGGTGTTTGGTTTGCGCTATCAAATTAAGACTGTCATTGGTTCGAATCCCATGTTATCATGTTTTTATTTTACTAGTGTGGTTTGTGGCTCTATAATATGAATGCCTATGTCTTTTAACAACAATAGTCAAGTCTTTCAATAGACTTTTTAGTGAAATCCAATAGATAGCTTTATTTTATCTTTGTTTACTCAAATATTGAATGCTTATGTCTTATAAATTTAGTAGGAAAGTATTCTAATAAATTGCTTATGACACCCCATAGAATATATTATGTTTAGTACCTTGGACACTGTAGCTTATTCACTTAAATCTCTGATAAATTGTGTGTCTGGCGTGCACAGTCTGGTTAGCACAGTAAGTGAGGTGTTTGGTTTGCACTATCAAATTAAGACTGTCATTGGTTCGAATCCCATGTTATCATGTTTTTATTTTACTAGTGTGGTTTGTGGCTCTATAATATGAATGCCTATGTCTTTTAACAACAATAGTCAAGTCTTCCAATGGACTTTTTAGTGAAACCCAATAGATAGCTTTATTTTATCTTTGTTTACTAAAATATTGAATGCTTATGTCTTATAAATTTAGTAGGAAAGTATTCTAATGACTTGCTTATGACACCCCATAGAATATATTATGTTTAGTACCTTGGACACAGTAGCTTATTCACTTAAATCTCTGATAAATTGTGTGCCTGGTACGCACAGTCTGGTTAGCACAGTTAGTAAGGTGTTGGGTTTGCACTATCAAATTAAGACTGTCATTGGTTCGAATCCCATGTTATCATGTTTTTATTTTACTAGTGTGGTTTGTGGCTCTATAATATGAATGCCTATGTCTTTTAACAACAATAGTCAAGTCTTTCAATGGACTTTTTAGTGAAATCCAATAGATAGCTTTATTTTATCTTTGTTTACTCAAATATTGAATGCTTATGTCTTATAAATTTAGTAGGAAAGTATTCTAATAACTTGCTTATGACACCCCATAGAATATATTATGTTTAGTACCTTGGACACTGTAGCTTATTCACTTAAATCTCTGATAAATTGTGTGTCTGGTGTGCACAGTCTGGTTAGCACAGTAAGTGAGGTGTTTGGTTTGCACTATCAAATTAAGACTGTCATTGGCTCGAATCCCATGTTATCATGTTTTTATTTTACTAGTGTGGTTTGTGGCTCTATAATATGAATGCCTATGTCTTTTAACAACAATAGTCAAGTCTTCCAAAGGACTTTTTAGTGAAACCCAAAAGATAGCTTTATTTTCTCTTTGTTTACTCAAATATTGAATGCTTATGTCTTATAAATTTAGTAGGAAAGTATTCTAATGACTTGCTTATGACACCCCATAGAATATATTATGTTTAGTACCTTGGACACTGTAGCTTATTCACTTAAATCTCTGATAAATTGTGGGTCTGTTATGTACAGTCTGGTTAGCACAGTTAGTAAGGTGTTGAATTTGTACTATCAAATTAAAACTGTCATTGGTTCGAATCCCATGTTATCATGTTTTTATTTTACTAGTGTGGTTTGTGGCTCTATAATATGAATGCCTATGTCTTTTAACAACAATAGTCAAGTCTTTCAATGGACTTTTTAGTGAAACCCAATAGATAGATTTATTTTCTCTTTGTTAACTCAAATATTGAATGCTTATGTCTTATAAATTTAGTAGGAAAGTATTCTAATGACTTGCTTATGACACCCCATAGAACATATTATGTTTAGTACCTTGGACACTGTAGCTTATTCACTTAAATCTCTGATAAATTGTGTGTCTGGTATGCACAGTTTGGTTAGCACAGTTAGTAAGGTGTTTGGTTTGCACTATAAAATTAAAACTGTCATTAGTTCAAATCCCATGTTATCATGTTTTTATTTTACTAGTGTGGTTTGTGGCTCTATAATGTGAATGCCTATGTCTTTTAACAACAATAGTCAAGTCTTCCAATGGACTTTTTAGTGAAACCCAATAGATAGTTTTATTTTCTCTTTGTTTACTCAAATATTGAATGCTTATGTCTTATAAATTTAGTAGGAAAGTATTCTAATGACTTGCTTATGACACCCCATAGAATATATTATGTTTAGTACCTTGGACACTGTAGCTTATTCACTTAATCTCTGATAAATTGTGGGTCTGTTGCGCACAGTCTGTTTAGGACAGTTAGTAAGTTGTTGAGTTTGCACTATCAAATTAAAACTGTCATTGGTTCGAATCCCATGTTTTCATGTTTTTATTATACTAGTGTGGTTTGTGGCTCTATAATATGAATGCCTATGTCTTTTAACAACAATAGTCAAGTCTTTCAATGGACTTTTTAGTGAAACCCAATAGATAGATTTATTTTCTCTTTGTTTACTCAAATATTGAATGCTTATGTCTTATAAATTTAGTAGGAAAGTATTCTAATGACTTGCTTATGACACCCCATAGAATATATTATGTTTAGTACCTTGGACACTGTAGCTTATTCACTTAAATCTCAGATAAATTGTGTGACTGGTATGCACAGTCTGGTTAGAACAGTTATATGGTGTTTGGTTTGCGCTATCAAATTAAGACTGTCATTGGTTCGAATCCCATGTTATCATGTTTTTATTTTACTAGTGTGGTTTGTGGCTCTATAATATGAATGCCTATGTCTTTTAACAACAATAGTCAAGTCTTTCAATGGACTATTTAGTGAAATCCAATAGATAGCTTTATTTTATCTTTGTTTACTCAAATATTGAATGCTTATGTCTTATAAATTTAGTAGGAAAGTATTCTAATAACTTGCTTATGACACCCCATAGAATATATTATGTTTAGTACCTTGGACACTGTAGCTTATTCACTTAAATCTCTGATAAATTGTGTGTCTGGCGTGCACAGTCTGGTTAGCACAGTAAGTGAGGTGTTTGGTTTGCACTATCAAATTAAGACTGTCATTGGCTCGAATCCCATGTTATCATGTTTTTATTTTACTAGTGTGGTTTGTGGCTCTATAATATGAATGCCTATGTCTTTTAACAACAATAGTCAAGTCTTCCAAAGGACTTTTTAGTGAAACCCAAAAGATAGCTTTATTTTCTCTTTGTTTACTCAAATATTGAATGCTTATGTCTTATAAATTTAGTAGGAAAGTATTCTAATGACTTGCTTATGACACCCCATAGAATATATTATGTTTAGTACCTTGGACACTGTAGCTTATTCACTTAAATCTCTGATAAATTGTGGGTCTGTTATGCACAGTCTGGTTAGCACAGTTAGTAAGGTGTTGAATTTGCACTATCAAATTAAAACTGTCATTGGTTCGAATCCCATGTTATCATGTTTTTATTTTACTAGTGTGGTTTGTGGCTCTATAATATGAATGCCTATGTCTTTTAACAACAATAGTCAAGTCTTTCAATGGACTTTTTAGTGAAACCCAATAGATAGATTTATTTTCTCTTTGTTTACTCAAATATTGAATGCTTATGTCTTATAAATTTAGTAGGAAAGTATTCTAATGACTTGCTTATGACACCCCATAGAACATATTATGTTTAGTACCTTGGACACTGTAGCTTATTCACTTAAATCTCTGATAAATTGTGTGTCTGGTATGCACAGTTTGGTTAGCACAGTTAGTAAGGTGTTTGGTTTGCACTATAAAATTAAGACTGTCATTAGTTCAAATCCCATGTTATCATGTTTTTATTTTACTAGTGTGGTTTGTGGCTCTATAATGTGAATGCCTATGTCTTTTAACAACAATAGTCAAGTCTTCCAATGGACTTTTTAGTGAAACCCAATAGATAGTTTTATTTTCTCTTTGTTTACTCAAATATTGAATGCTTATGTCTTATAAATTTAGTAGGAAAGTATTCTAATGACTTGCTTATGACACCCCATAGAATATATTATGTTTAGTACCTTGGACACTGTAGCTTATTCACTTAATCTCTGATAAATTGTGGGTCTGTTGCGCACAGTCTGTTTAGGACAGTTAGTAAGTTGTTGAGTTTGCACTATCAAATTAAAACTGTCATTGGTTCGAATCCCATGTTTTCATGTTTTTATTATACTAGTGTGGTTTGTGGCTCTATAATATGAATGCCTATGTCTTTTAACAACAATAGTCAAGTCTTTCAATGGACTTTTTAGTGAAACCCAATAGATAGATTTATTTTCTCTTTGTTTACTCAAATATTGAATGCTTATGTCTTATAAATTTAGTAGGAAAGTATTCTAATGACTTGCTTATGACACCCCATAGAATATATTATGTTTAGTACCTTGGACACTGTAGCTTATTCACTTAAATCTCAGATAAATTGTGTGACTGGTATGCACAGTCTGGTTAGAACAGTTATATGGTGTTTGGTTTGCGCTATCAAATTAAGACTGTCATTGGTTCGAATCCCATGTTATCATGTTTTTATTTTACTAGTGTGGTTTGTGGCTCTATAATATGAATGCCTATGTCTTTTAACAACAATAGTCAAGTCTTTCAATAGACTTTTTAGTGAAATCCAATAGATAGCTTTATTTTATCTTTGTTTACTCAAATATTGAATGCTTATGTCTTATAAATTTAGTAGGAAAGTATTCTAATAAATTGCTTATGACACCCCATAGAATATATTATGTTTAGTACCTTGGACACTGTAGCTTATTCACTTAAATCTCTGATAAATTGTGTGTCTGGCGTGCACAGTCTGGTTAGCACAGTAAGTAAAGTGTTTGGTTTGCACTATCAAATTAAGACTGTCATTGGTTCGAATCCCATGTTATCATGTTTTTATTTTTCTAGTGTGGTTTGTGGCTCTATAATATGAATGCCTATGTCTTTTAACAACAATAGTCAAGTCTTCCAATGGACTTTTTAGTGAAACCCAATAGATAGCTTTATTTTATCTTTGTTTACTAAAATATTGAATGCTTATGTCTTATAAATTTAGTAGGAAAGTATTCTAATGACTTGCTTATGACACCCCATAGAATATATTATGTTTAGTACCTTGGACACAGTAGCTTATTCACTTAAATCTCTGATAAATTGTGTGCCTGGTACGCACAGTCTGGTTAGCACAGTTAGTAAGGTGTTGGGTTTGCACTATCAAATTAAGACTGTCATTGGTTCGAATCCCATGTTATCATGTTTTTATTTTACTAGTGTGGTTTGTGGCTCTATAATATGAATGCCTATGTCTTTTAACAACAATAGTCAAGTCTTTCAATGGACTTTTTAGTGAAATCCAATAGATAGCTTTATTTTATCTTTGTTTACTCAAATATTGAATGCTTATGTCTTATAAATTTAGTAGGAAAGTATTCTAATAACTTGCTTATGACACCCCATAGAATATATTATGTTTAGTACCTTGGACACTGTAGCTTATTCACTTAAATCTCTGATAAATTGTGTGTCTGGTGTGCACAGTCTGGTTAGCACAGTAAGTGAGGTGTTTGGTTTGCACTATCAAATTAAGACTGTCATTGGCTCGAATCCCATGTTATCATGTTTTTATTTTACTAGTGTGGTTTGTGGCTCTATAATATGAATGCCTATGTCTTTTAACAACAATAGTCAAGTCTTCCAAAGGACTTTTTAGTGAAACCCAAAAGATAGCTTTATTTTATCTTTGTTTACTCAAATATTGAATGCTTATGTCTTATAAATTTAGTAGGAAAGTATTCTAATAACTTGCTTATGACACCCCATAGAATATATTATGTTTAGTACCTTGGACACTAGCTTATTCACTTAAATCTCTGATAAATTGGGTGTCTGGTTAGCACAGTAAGTAAGGTGTTTGGTTTGTACTATCAAATTAAGACTGTCATTAGTTCGAATCCCATGGTATCATGTTTTTATTTTACTAGTGCGGTTTGTGGCTCTATAAATGAATGCCTATGTCTTTTAACAACAATAGTCAAGTCTTCCAATGGACTTTTTAGTTAAACCCAATAGATAGCTTTATTTTATCTTTGTTTACTAAAATATTGAATGCTTATGTCTTATAAATTTAGTAGGAAAGTGTTCTAATGACTTGCTTATGACACCCCATAGAATATATTATGTTTAGTACCTTGGACACTAGCTTATTCACTTAAATCTCTGATAAATTGGGTGTCTGGTATACACAGTTTGGTTAGCACAGTTAGTAGGGTGTTGGGTTTGCACTATCAAATTAAGACTGTCATTTGCTCGAATCCCATGTTATCATGTTTTTATTTTACTAGTGTGGTTTGTGGCTCTATAATATGAATGCCTATGTCTTTTAACAACAATAGTCAAGTCTTCCAATGGACTTTTTAGTGAAACCCAATAGATAGCTTTATTTTCTCTTTGTTTACTCAAATATTGTATGCTTATGTCTTATAAATTTAGTAGGAAAGTATTCTAATGACTTGCTTATGACACCCCATAGAATATATTATGTTTAGTACCTTGGACACTGTAGCTTATTCACTTAAATCTCTGATAAATTGTGTGTCTGGTATGCACAGTCTGGTTAGCACAGTTAGTAAGGTGTTGGGGTTGCACTATCAAATTAAGGCTGTCATTGGTTCGAATCCCGTTTTATCATGTTTTTATTTTACTATTGTGCTTTGTGGCTTTATAATATGAATGCCTATGTCTTTTAACAACAATAGTCAAGTCTTCCAATGGACTTTTTAGTGAAACCCAATAGATAGCTTTATTTTCTCTTTGTTTACTCAAATATTGAATGCTTATGTCTTATAAATTTAGTAGGAAAGTATTCTAATGACTTGCTTATGACACCCCATAGAATATATTATGTTTAGTACCTTGGACACTGTAGCTTATTCACTTAAATCTCTGATAAATTGTGGGTCTGTTACGCACAGTCTGGTTAGCACAGTTAGTAAGGTGTTGAATTTGCACTATCAAATTAAAACTGTCATTGGTTCGAATCCCATGTTATCATGTTTTTATTTTACTAGTGTGGTTTGTGGCTCTATAATATGAATGCCTATGTCTTTTAACAACAATAGTCAAGTCTTTCAATGGACTTTTTAGTGAAACCCAATAGATAGATTTATTTTCTCTTTGTTTACTCAAATATTGAATGCTTATGTCTTATAAATTTAGTAGGAAAGTATTCTAATGACTTGCTTATGACACCCCATAGAACATATTATGTTTAGTACCTTGGACACTGTAGCTTATTCACTTAAATCTCTGATAAATTGTGTGTCTGGTATGCACAGTTTAGTTAGCACAGTTAGTAAGGTGTTTGGTTTGCACTATAAAATTAAGACTGTCATTAGTTCAAATCCCATGTTATCATGTTTTTATTTTACTAGTGTGGTTTGTGGCTCTATAATGTGAATGCCTATGTCTTTTAACAACAATAGTCAAGTCTTCCAATGGACTTTTTAGTGAAACCCAATAGATAGTTTTATTTTATCTTTGTTTACTCAAATATTGAATGCTTATGTCTTATAAATTTAGTAGGAAAGTATTCTAATGACTTGCTTATGACACCCCATAGAATATATTATGTTTAGTACCTTGGACACTGTAGCTTATTCACTTAATCTCTGATAAATTGTGGGTCTGTTGCGCACAGTCTGTTTAGGACAGTTAGTAAGTTGTTGAGTTTGCACTATCAAATTAAAACTGTCATTGGTTTGAATCCCATGTTTTCATGTTTTTATTATACTAGTGTGGTTTGTGGCTCTATAATATGAATGCCTATGTCTTTTAACAACAATAGTCAAGTCTTTCAATGGACTTTTTAGTGAAACCCAATAGATAGATTTATTTTCTCTTTGTTTACTCAAATATTGAATGCTTATGTCTTATAAATTTAGTAGGAAAGTATTCTGACTTGCTTATGACACCCCATAGAATATATTATGTTTAGTACCTTGGACACTGTAGCTTATTCACTTAAATCTCAGATAAATTGTGTGACTGGTATGCACAGTCTGGTTAGAACAGTTATATGGTGTTTGGTTTGCGCTATCAAATTAAGACTGTCATTGGTTCGAATCCCATGTTATCATGTTTTTATTTTACTAGTGTGGTTTGTGGCTCTATAATATGAATGCCTATGTCTTTTAACAACAATAGTCAAGTCTTTCAATAGACTTTTTAGTGAAATCCAATAGATAGCTTTATTTTATCTTTGTTTACTCAAATATTGAATGCTTATGTCTTATAAATTTAGTAGGAAAGTATTCTAATAAATTGCTTATGACACCCCATAGAATATATTATGTTTAGTACCTTGGACACTGTAGCTTATTCACTTAAATCTCTGATAAATTGTGTGTCTGGCGTGCACAGTCTGGTTAGCACAGTAAGTAAGGTGTTTGGTTTGCACTATCAAATTAAGACTGTCATTGGTTCGAATCCCATGTTATCATGTTTTTATTTTACTAGTGTGGTTTGTGGCTCTATAATATGAATGCCTATGTCTTTTAACAACAATAGTCAAGTCTTCCAATGGACTTTTTAGTGAAACCCAATAGATAGCTTTATTTTATCTTTGTTTACTAAAATATTGAATGCTTATGTCTTATAAATTTAGTAGGAAAGTATTCTAATGACTTGCTTATGACACCCCATAGAATATATTATGTTTAGTACCTTGGACACAGTAGCTTATTCACTTAAATCTCTGATAAATTGTGTGTCTGGTATGCACAGTCTGGTTAGCACAGTTAGTAAGGTGTTGGGTTTGCACTATCAAATTAAGACTGTCATTGGTTCGAATCCCATGTTATCATGTTTTTATTTTACTAGTGTGGTTTGTGGCTCTATAATATGAATGCCTATGTCTTTTAACAACAATAGTCAAGTCTTTCAATGGACTTTTTAGTGAAATCCAATAGATAGCTTTATTTTTTCTTTGTTTACTCAAATATTGAATGCTTATTTAGTAGGAAAGTATTCTAATAACTTGCTTATGACACCCCATAGAATATATTATGTTTAGTACCTTGGACACTGTAGCTTATTCACTTAAATCTCTGATAAATTGTGTGTCTGGTGTGCACAGTCTGGTTAGCACAGTAAGTGAGGTGTTTGGTTTGCACTATCAAATTAAGACTGTCATTGGCTCGAATCCCATGTTATCATGTTTTTATTTTACTAGTGTGGTTTGTGGCTCTATAATATGAATGCCTATGTCTTTTAACAACAATAGTCAAGTCTTCCAAAGGACTTTTTAGTGAAACCCAAAAGATAGCTTTATTTTATCTTTGTTTACTCAAATATTGAATGCTTATGTCTTATAAATTTAGTAGGAACGTATTCTAATAACTTGCTTATGACACCCCATAGAATATATTATGTTTAGTACCTTGGACACTAGCTTATTCACTTAAATCTCTGATAAATTGGGTGTCTGGTTAGCACAGTAAGTAAGGTGTTGATTTTGTACTATCAAATTAAGACTGTCATTAGTTCGAATCCCATGGTATCATGTTTTTATTTTACTAGTGCGGTTTGTGGCTCTATAATATGAATGCCTATGTCTTTTAACAACAATAGTCAAGTCTTCCAATGGACTTTTTAGTGAAACCCAATAGATAGCTTTATTTTCTCTTTGTTTACTCAAATATTGAATGCTTATGTCTTATAAATTTAGTAGGAAAGTATTCTAATGACTTGCTTATGACACCCCATAGAATATATTATGTTTAGTACATTGGACACTGTAGCTTATTCACTTAAATCTCTGATAAATTGTGTGTCTGATATGCACAGTCTGGTTAGCACAGTTAGTAAGGTGTTGAGTTAGCACTATCAAATTAAGACTGTCATTTGTTCGAATCCCATGTTAGCATGTTTTTATTTTACTAGTGTGGTTTGTGGCTCTATAATATGAATGCCTATGTCTTTTAACGATAATAGTCAAGTCTTCCAATGGACTTTTTAGTGAAACCCAATAGATAGCTTTATTTTCTCTTTGTTTACTCAAATATTGAATGCTTATGTCTTATAAATTTAGTAGGAAAGTATTCTAATGACTTCCTTATGACACCCCATAGAATATATTATGTTTAGTACCTTGGACACTGTAGCTTATTCACTTAAATCTCTGATAAATTGCGTGTCTGGTATGCACAGTCTGGTTAGCACAGTTAGTAAGGTGTTGGGTTTGCACTATCAAGTTAAGACTGTCATTGGTTCAAATCCCATATTATCATGTTTTTATTTTACTAGTGTGGTTTGTGGCTCTATAATATGAATGCCTATGTCTTTTAACAACAATAGTCAAGTCTTCCAATGGACTTTTTAGTGAAACCCAATAGATAGCTTTATTTTCTCTTTGTTTACTCAAATATTGAATGCTTATGTCTTATAAATTTAGTAGGAAAGTATTCTAATGACTTGCTTATGACACCCCATAGAATATATTATGTTTAGTACCTTGGACACTGTAGCTTATTCACTTAAATCTCTGATAAATTGTGGGTCTGTTACGCACAGTCTGGTTAGCACAGTTAGTAAGGTGTTGAATTTGCACTATCAAATTAAAACTGTCATTGGTTCGAATCCCATGTTATCATGTTTTTATTTTACTAGTGTGGTTTGTGGCTCTATAATATGAATGCCTATGTCTTTTAACAACAATAGTCAAGTCTTTCAATGGACTTTTTAGTGAAACCCAATAGATAGATTTATTTTCTCTTTGTTTACTCAAATATTGAATGCTTATGTCTTATAAATTTAGTAGGAAAGTATTCTAATGACTTGCTTATGACACCCCATAGAACATATTATGTTTAGTACCTTGGACACTGTAGCTTATTCACTTAAATCTCTGATAAATTGTGTGTCTGGTATGCACAGTTTAGTTAGCACAGTTAGTAAGGTGTTTGGTTTGCACTATAAAATTAAGACTGTCATTAGTTCAAATCCCATGTTATCATGTTTTTATTTTACTAGTGTGGTTTGTGGCTCTATAATGTGAATGCCTATGTCTTTTAACAACAATAGTCAAGTCTTCCAATGGACTTTTTAGTGAAACCCAATAGATAGTTTTATTTTATCTTTGTTTACTCAAATATTGAATGCTTATGTCTTATAAATTTAGTAGGAAAGTATTCTAATGACTTGCTTATGACACCCCATAGAATATATTATGTTTAGTACCTTGGACACTGTAGCTTATTCACTTAATCTCTGATAAATTGTGGGTCTGTTGCGCACAGTCTGTTTAGGACAGTTAGTAAGTTGTTGAGTTTGCACTATCAAATTAAAACTGTCATTGGTTTGAATCCCATGTTTTCATGTTTTTATTATACTAGTGTGGTTTGTGGCTCTATAATATGAATGCCTATGTCTTTTAACAACAATAGTCAAGTCTTTCAATGGACTTTTTAGTGAAACCCAATAGATAGATTTATTTTCTCTTTGTTTACTCAAATATTGAATGCTTATGTCTTATAAATTTAGTAGGAAAGTATTCTGACTTGCTTATGACACCCCATAGAATATATTATGTTTAGTACCTTGGACACTGTAGCTTATTCACTTAAATCTCAGATAAATTGTGTGACTGGTATGCACAGTCTGGTTAGAACAGTTATATGGTGTTTGGTTTGCGCTATCAAATTAAGACTGTCATTGGTTCGAATCCCATGTTATCATGTTTTTATTTTACTAGTGTGGTTTGTGGCTCTATAATATGAATGCCTATGTCTTTTAACAACAATAGTCAAGTCTTTCAATAGACTTTTTAGTGAAATCCAATAGATAGCTTTATTTTATCTTTGTTTACTCAAATATTGAATGCTTATGTCTTATAAATTTAGTAGGAAAGTATTCTAATAAATTGCTTATGACACCCCATAGAATATATTATGTTTAGTACCTTGGACACTGTAGCTTATTCACTTAAATCTCTGATAAATTGTGTGTCTGGCGTGCACAGTCTGGTTAGCACAGTAAGTAAGGTGTTTGGTTTGCACTATCAAATTAAGACTGTCATTGGTTCGAATCCCATGTTATCATGTTTTTATTTTACTAGTGTGGTTTGTGGCTCTATAATATGAATGCCTATGTCTTTTAACAACAATAGTCAAGTCTTCCAATGGACTTTTTAGTGAAACCCAATAGATAGCTTTATTTTATCTTTGTTTACTAAAATATTGAATGCTTATGTCTTATAAATTTAGTAGGAAAGTATTCTAATGACTTGCTTATGACACCCCATAGAATATATTATGTTTAGTACCTTGGACACAGTAGCTTATTCACTTAAATCTCTGATAAATTGTGTGTCTGGTATGCACAGTCTGGTTAGCACAGTTAGTAAGGTGTTGGGTTTGCACTATCAAATTAAGACTGTCATTGGTTCGAATCCCATGTTATCATGTTTTTATTTTACTAGTGTGGTTTGTGGCTCTATAATATGAATGCCTATGTCTTTTAACAACAATAGTCAAGTCTTTCAATGGACTTTTTAGTGAAATCCAATAGATAGCTTTATTTTTTCTTTGTTTACTCAAATATTGAATGCTTATTTAGTAGGAAAGTATTCTAATAACTTGCTTATGACACCCCATAGAATATATTATGTTTAGTACCTTGGACACTGTAGCTTATTCACTTAAATCTCTGATAAATTGTGTGTCTGGTGTGCACAGTCTGGTTAGCACAGTAAGTGAGGTGTTTGGTTTGCACTATCAAATTAAGACTGTCATTGGCTCGAATCCCATGTTATCATGTTTTTATTTTACTAGTGTGGTTTGTGGCTCTATAATATGAATGCCTATGTCTTTTAACAACAATAGTCAAGTCTTCCAAAGGACTTTTTAGTGAAACCCAAAAGATAGCTTTATTTTATCTTTGTTTACTCAAATATTGAATGCTTATGTCTTATAAATTTAGTAGGAACGTATTCTAATAACTTGCTTATGACACCCCATAGAATATATTATGTTTAGTACCTTGGACACTAGCTTATTCACTTAAATCTCTGATAAATTGGGTGTCTGGTTAGCACAGTAAGTAAGGTGTTGATTTTGTACTATCAAATTAAGACTGTCATTAGTTCGAATCCCATGGTATCATGTTTTTATTTTACTAGTGCGGTTTGTGGCTCTATAATATGAATGCCTATGTCTTTTAACAACAATAGTCAAGTCTTCCAATGGACTTTTTAGTGAAACCCAATAGATAGCTTTATTTTCTCTTTGTTTACTCAAATATTGAATGCTTATGTCTTATAAATTTAGTAGGAAAGTATTCTAATGACTTGCTTATGACACCCAATAGAATATATTATGTTTAGTACATTGGACACTGTAGCTTATTCACTTAAATCTCTGATAAATTGTGTGTCTGATATGCACAGTCTGGTTAGCACAGTTAGTAAGGTGTTGAGTTAGCACTATCAAATTAAGACTGTCATTTGTTCGAATCCCATGTTAGCATGTTTTTATTTTACTAGTGTGGTTTGTGGCTCTATAATATGAATGCCTATGTCTTTTAACGATAATAGTCAAGTCTTCCAATGGACTTTTTAGTGAAACCCAATAGATAGCTTTATTTTCTCTTTGTTTACTCAAATATTGAATGCTTATGTCTTATAAATTTAGTAGGAAAGTATTCTAATGACTTCCTTATGACACCCCATAGAATATATTATGTTTAGTACCTTGGACACTGTAGCTTATTCACTTAAATCTCTGATAAATTGCGTGTCTGGTATGCACAGTCTGGTTAGCACAGTTAGTAAGGTGTTGGGTTTGCACTATCAAGTTAAGACTGTCATTGGTTCAAATCCCATATTATCATGTTTTTATTTTACTAGTGTGGTTTGTGGCTCTATAATATGAATGCCTATGTCTTTTAACAACAATAGTCAAGTCTTCCAATGGACTTTTTAGTGAAACCCAATAGATAGCTTTATTTTCTGTTTGTTTACTCAAATATTGAATGCTTATGTCTTGTAAATTTAGTAGGAAAGTATTCTAATGACTTGCTTATGACACCCCATAGAATATATTATGTTTAGTACCTTGGACACTGTAGCTTATTCACTTAAATCTCTGATAAATTGTGTGTCTGGTATGCACAGTCTGGTTAGCACAGTTAGTAAGGTGTTTGGTTTGCACTATCAAATTAAGGCTGTCATTGGTTCGAATCCCATGTTATCATGTTATTATTTTACTAGTGTGGGTTGTGGCTCTATAATATGAATGCCTATGTCTTTTAACAACAATAGTCAAGTCTTCCAATGGACTTTTTAGTGAAACCCAATAGATAGCTTTATTTTCTCTTTGTTTACTCAAATATTGAATGCTTATGTCTTATAAATTTAGTAGGAAAGTATTCTAATGACTTGCTTATGACACCCCATAGAATATATTATGTTTAGTACCTTGGACACTGTAGCTTATTCACTTAAATCTCTGATAAATTGTGGGTCTATTATGCACAGTCTGGTTAGCACAGTTAGTAAGGTGTTGAATTTGCACTATCAAATTAAAACTGTCATTGGTTCGAATCCCATGTTATCATGTTTTTATTTTACTAGTGTGGTTTGTGGCTCTATAATATGAATGCCTATGTCTTTTAACAACAATAGTCAAGTCTTTCAATGGACTTTTTAGTGAAACCCAATAGATAGATTTATTTTCTCTTTGTTTACTCAAATATTGAATGCTTATGTCTTATAAATTTAGTAGGAAAGTATTCTAATGACTTGCTTATGACACCCCATAGAATATATTATGTTTAGTACCTTGGACACAGTAGCTTATTCACTTAAATCTCTGATAAATTGTGTGTCTGGTATGCACAGTCTGGTTAGCACAGTTAGTAAGGTGTTGGGTTTGCACTATCAAATTAAGACTGTCATTGGTTCGAATCCCATGTTATCATGTTTTTATTTTACTAGTGTGGTTTGTGGCTCTATAATATGAATGCCTATGTCTTTTAACAACAATAGTCAAGTCTTTCAATGGACTTTTTAGTGAAATCCAATAGATAGCTTTATTTTTTCTTTGTTTACTCAAATATTGAATGCTTATTTAGTAGGAAAGTATTCTAATAACTTGCTTATGACACCCCATAGAATATATTATGTTTAGTACCTTGGACACTGTAGCTTATTCACTTAAATCTCTGATAAATTGTGTGTCTGGTGTGCACAGTCTGGTTAGCACAGTAAGTGAGGTGTTTGGTTTGCACTATCAAATTAAGACTGTCATTGGCTCGAATCCCATGTTATCATGTTTTTATTTTACTAGTGTGGTTTGTGGCTCTATAATATGAATGCCTATGTCTTTTAACAACAATAGTCAAGTCTTCCAAAGGACTTTTTAGTGAAACCCAAAAGATAGCTTTATTTTATCTTTGTTTACTCAAATATTGAATGCTTATGTCTTATAAATTTAGTAGGAACGTATTCTAATAACTTGCTTATGACACCCCATAGAATATATTATGTTTAGTACCTTGGACACTGTAGCTTATTCACTTAAATCTCTGATAAATTGTGGGTCTATTATGCACAGTCTGGTTAGCACAGTTAGTAAGGTGTTGAATTTGCACTATCAAATTAAAACTGTCATTGGTTCGAATCCCATGTTATCATGTTTTTATTTTACTAGTGTGGTTTGTGGCTCTATAATATGAATGCCTATGTCTTTTAACAACAATAGTCAAGTCTTTCAATGGACTTTTTAGTGAAACCCAATAGATAGATTTATTTTCTCTTTGTTTACTCAAATATTGAATGCTTATGTCTTATAAATTTAGTAGGAAAGTATTCTAATGACTTGCTTATGACACCCCATAGAATATATTATGTTTAGTACCTTGGACACAGTAGCTTATTCACTTAAATCTCTGATAAATTGTGTGTCTGGTATGCACAGTCTGGTTAGCACAGTTAGTAAGGTGTTGGGTTTGCACTATCAAATTAAGACTGTCATTGGTTCGAATCCCATGTTATCATGTTTTTATTTTACTAGTGTGGTTTGTGGCTCTATAATATGAATGCCTATGTCTTTTAACAACAATAGTCAAGTCTTTCAATGGACTTTTTAGTGAAATCCAATAGATAGCTTTATTTTTTCTTTGTTTACTCAAATATTGAATGCTTATTTAGTAGGAAAGTATTCTAATAACTTGCTTATGACACCCCATAGAATATATTATGTTTAGTACCTTGGACACTGTAGCTTATTCACTTAAATCTCTGATAAATTGTGTGTCTGGTGTGCACAGTCTGGTTAGCACAGTAAGTGAGGTGTTTGGTTTGCACTATCAAATTAAGACTGTCATTGGCTCGAATCCCATGTTATCATGTTTTTATTTTACTAGTGTGGTTTGTGGCTCTATAATATGAATGCCTATGTCTTTTAACAACAATAGTCAAGTCTTCCAAAGGACTTTTTAGTGAAACCCAAAAGATAGCTTTATTTTATCTTTGTTTACTCAAATATTGAATGCTTATGTCTTATAAATTTAGTAGGAACGTATTCTAATAACTTGCTTATGACACCCCATAGAATATATTATGTTTAGTACCTTGGACACTAGCTTATTCACTTAAATCTCTGATAAATTGGGTGTCTGGTTAGCACAGTAAGTAAGGTGTTGATTTTGTACTATCAAATTAAGACTGTCATTAGTTCGAATCCCATGGTATCATGTTTTTATTTTACTAGTGCGGTTTGTGGCTCTATAATATGAATGCCTATGTCTTTTAACAACAATAGTCAAGTCTTCCAATGGACTTTTTAGTGAAACCCAATAGATAGCTTTATTTTCTCTTTGTTTACTCAAATATTGAATGCTTATGTCTTATAAATTTAGTAGGAAAGTATTCTAATGACTTGCTTATGACACCCCATAGAATATATTATGTTTAGTACCTTGGACACTGTAGCTTATTCACTTAAATCTCTGATAAATTGTGTGTCTGGTATGCACAGTTTGGTTAGCACAGTTAGTAAGGTGTTTGGTTTGCACTATAAAATTAAGACTGTCATTAGTTCAAATCCCATGTTATCATGTTTTTATTTTACTAGTGTGGTTTGTGCCTCTATAATGTGAATGCCTATGTCTTTTAACAACAATAGTCAAGTCTTCCAATGGACTTTTTAGTGAAACCCAATAGATAGTTTTATTTTCTCTTTGTTTACTCAAATATTGAATGCTTATGTCTTATAAATTTAGTAGGAAAGTATTCTAATGACTTGCTTATGACACCCCATAGAATATATTATGTTTAGTACCTTGGACACTGTAGCTTATTCACTTAATCTCTGATAAATTGTGGGTCTGTTGCGCACAGTCTGTTTAGGACAGTTAGTAAGGTGTTGAGTTTGCACTATCAAATTAAAACTGTCATTGGTTCGAATCCCATGTTTTCATGTTTTTATTATACTAGTGTGGTTTGTGGCTCTATAATATGAATGCCTATGTCTTTTAACAACAATAGTCAAGTCTTTCAATGGACTTTTTAGTGAAACCCAATAGATAGATTTATTTTCTCTTTGTTTACTCAAATATTGAATGCTTATGTCTTATAAATTTAGTAGGAAAGTATTCTAATGACTTGCTTATGACACCCCATAGAATATATTATGTTTAGTACCTTGGACACTGTAGCTTATTCACTTAAATCTCAGATAAATTATGTCTGTTATGCACAGTCTGGTTAGAACAGTTAGTATGGTGTTTGGTTTGCGCTATCAAATTAAGACTGTCATTGGTTCAAATCCCATGTTATCATGTTTTTATTTTACTAGTGTGGTTTGTGGCTCTATAATATGAATGCCTATGTCTTTTAACAACAATAGTCAAGTCTTTTAATAGACTTTTTAGTGAAATCCAATAGATAGCTTTATTTTATCTTTGTTTACTCAAATATTGAATGCTTATGTCTTATAAATTTAGTAGGAAAGTATTCTAATAACTTGCTTATGACACCCCATAGAATAAATTATGTTTAGTACCTTGGACACTGTAGCTTATTCACTTAAATCTCTGATAAATTGTGTGTTTGGTATGCACAGTCTGGTTAGCACAGTTAGTAAGGTGTTGGGTTTGCACTATCAAATTAAGAATGTCATTGGCTCGAATCCCATATTATCATGTTTTTATTTTACTAGTGTGGTTTGTGGCTCTATAATATGAATGCCTATGTCTTTTAACAACAATAGTCAAGTCTTCCAATGGACTTTTTAGTGAAACCAAATAGATAGCTTTATTTTATCTTTGTTTACTCAAATATTGAATGCTTATAAATTTAGTAGGAAAGTATTCTAATAACTTGCTTATGACACCCCATAGAATAAATTATGTTTAGTACCTTGGACACTGTAGCTTATTCACTTAAATCTCTGATAAATTGGGTGTCTGGTATGCACAGTCTGGTTAGCACAGTAAGTAAGGTGTTGGGTTTGTACTATCAAATTAAGACTGTCATTGGTTCGAATCCCATGGTATCATGTTTTTATTATACTAGTGCGGTTTGTGGCTCTATAATATGAATGCCTATGTCTTTTAACAACAATAGTCAAGTCTTCCAAAGGACTTTTTAGTGAAACCCAAAAGATAGCTTTATTTTATTTTTGTTTACTCAAATATTGAATGCTTATGTCTTATAAATTTAGTAGGAAAGTATTCTAATAACTTGCTTATGACACCCCATAGAATATATTATGTTTAGTACCTTGGAAACTAGCTTATTCACTTAAATCTCTGATAGATTGGGTGTCTGGTTAGCACAGTAAGTAAGGTGTTGGGTTTGTACTATCAAATTAAGACTGTCATTAGTTCGAATCCCATGGTATCATGTTTTTATTTTACTAGTGCGGTTTGTGGCTCTATAATATGAATGCCTATGTCTTTTAACAACAATAGTCAAGTCTTCCAAAGGACTTTTTAGTGAAACCCAATAGATAGCTTTATTTTCTCTTTGTTTACTAACATATTGAATGCTTATGTCTTATAAATTTAGTAGGAAAGAATTCTAATGACTTGCTTATGACACCCCATAGAATATATTGTGTTTAGTACCGTGGACACTGTAGCTTATTCACTGAAATCTCTGATAAATTGTGTGCCTGGTATGCACAGTCTGGTTAGCACAGTTAGTAAGGTGTTGGGTTTGCACTATCAAATTAAGGCTGTCATTGGTTCGAATCCCATGTTATCATGTTATTATTTTACTAGTGTGGGTTGTGGCTCTATAATATGAATGCCTATGTCTTTTAACAACAATAGTCAAGTCTTCCAATGGACTTTTTAGTGAAACCCAATAGATAGCTTTATTTTCTCTTTGTTTACTCAAATATTGAATGCTTATGTCTTGTAAATTTAGTAGGAAAGTATTCTAATGACTTGCTTATGACACCCCATAGAATATATTGTGTTTAGTACCGTGGACACTGTAGCTTATTCACTGAAATCTCTGATAAATTGTGTGACTGGTATGCACAGTCTGGTTAGAACAGTTATATGGTGTTTGGTTTGCGCTATCAAATTAAGACTGTCATTGGTTCGAATCCCATGTTATCATGTTTTTATTTTACTAGTGTGGTTTGTGGCTCTATAATATGAATGCCTATGTCTTTTAACAACAATAGTCAAGTCTTTCAATAGACTTTTTAGTGAAATCCAATAGATAGCTTTATTTTATCTTTGTTTACTCAAATATTGAATGCTTATGTCTTATAAATTTAGTAGGAAAGTATTCTAATAAATTGCTTATGACACCCCATAGAATATATTATGTTTAGTACCTTGGACACTGTAGCTTATTCACTTAAATCTCTGATAAATTGTGTGTCTGGCGTGCACAGTCTGGTTAGCACAGTAAGTAAGGTGTTTGGTTTGCACTATCAAATTAAGACTGTCATTGGTTCGAATCCCATGTTATCATGTTTTTATTTTACTAGTGTGGTTTGTGGCTCTATAATATGAATGCCTATGTCTTTTAACAACAATAGTCAAGTCTTCCAATGGACTTTTTAGTGAAACCCAATAGATAGCTTTATTTTATCTTTGTTTACTAAAATATTGAATGCTTATGTCTTATAAATTTAGTAGGAAAGTATTCTAATGACTTGCTTATGACACCCCATAGAATATATTATGTTTAGTACCTTGGACACAGTAGCTTATTCACTTAAATCTCTGATAAATTGTGTGTCTGGTATGCACAGTCTGGTTAGCACAGTTAGTAAGGTGTTGGGTTTGCACTATCAAATTAAGACTGTCATTGGTTCGAATCCCATGTTATCATGTTTTTATTTTACTAGTGTGGTTTGTGGCTCTATAATATGAATGCCTATGTCTTTTAACAACAATAGTCAAGTCTTTCAATGGACTTTTTAGTGAAATCCAATAGATAGCTTTATTTTTTCTTTGTTTACTCAAATATTGAATGCTTATTTAGTAGGAAAGTATTCTAATAACTTGCTTATGACACCCCATAGAATATATTATGTTTAGTACCTTGGACACTGTAGCTTATTCACTTAAATCTCTGATAAATTGTGTGTCTGGTGTGCACAGTCTGGTTAGCACAGTAAGTGAGGTGTTTGGTTTGCACTATCAAATTAAGACTGTCATTGGCTCGAATCCCATGTTATCATGTTTTTATTTTACTAGTGTGGTTTGTGGCTCTATAATATGAATGCCTATGTCTTTTAACAACAATAGTCAAGTCTTCCAAAGGACTTTTTAGTGAAACCCAAAAGATAGCTTTATTTTATCTTTGTTTACTCAAATATTGAATGCTTATGTCTTATAAATTTAGTAGGAACGTATTCTAATAACTTGCTTATGACACCCCATAGAATATATTATGTTTAGTACCTTGGACACTAGCTTATTCGCTTAAATCTCTGATAAATTGGGTGTCTGGTTAGCACAGTAAGTAAGGTGTTGATTTTGTACTATCAAATTAAGACTGTCATTAGTTCGAATCCCATGGTATCATGTTTTTATTTTACTAGTGCGGTTTGTGGCTCTATAATATGAATGCCTATGTATTTTAACAACAATAGTCAAGTCTTCCAATGGACTTTTTAGTTAAACCCAATAGATAGCTTTATTTTATCTTTGTTTACTAAAATATTGAATGCTTATGTCTTATAAATTTAGTAGGAAAGTGTTCTAATGACTTGCTTATGACACCCCATAGAATATATTATGTTTAGTACCTTGGACACTAGCTTATTCACTTAAATCTCTGATAAATTGAGTGTCTGGTATACACAGTCTGGTTAGCACAGTTAGTAGGGTGTTGGGTTTGCACTATCAAATTAAGACTGTCATTTGCTCGAATCCCATGTTATCATGTTTTTATTTTACTAGTGTGGTTTGTGGCTCTATAATATGAATGCCTATGTCTTTTAACAACAATAGTCAAGTCTTCCAATGGACTTTTTAGTGAAACCCAATAGATAGCTTTATTTTCTCTTTGTTTACTCAAATATATGCTTACGTCTTATAAATTTAGTAGGAAAGTATTCTAATGACTTGCTTATGACACCCCATAGAATATATTATGTTTAGTACCTTGGACACTGTAGCTTATTCACTTAAATCTCTGATAAATTGTGTGTCTGGTATGCACAGTCTGGTTAGCACAGTTAGTAAGGTGTTGGGGTTGCACTATCAAATTAAGGCTGTCATTGGTTCGAATCCCGTTTTATCATGTTTTTATTTTACTATTGTGCTTTGTGGCTTTATAATATGAATGCCTATGTCTTTTAACAACAATAGTCAAGTCTTCCAATGGACTTTTTAGTGAAACCCAATAGATAGCTTTATTTTCTCTTTGTTTACTAACATATTGAATGCTTATGTCTTATAAATTTAGTAGGAAAGAATTCTAATGACTTGCTTATGACACCCCATAGAATATATTGTGTTTAGTACCTTGGACACTGTAGCTTATTCACTGAAATATCTGATAAATTGTGTGCCTGGTATGCACAGTCTGGTTAGCACAGTTAGTAAGGTGTTTGGTTTGCACTATCAAATTAAGGCTGTCATTGGTTCGAATCCCATGTTATCATGTTATTATTTTACTAGTGTGGGTTGTGGCTCTATAATATGAATGCCTATGTCTTTTAACAACAATAGTCAAGTCTTCCAATGGACTTTTTAGTGAAACCCAATAGATAGCTTTATTTTCTCTTTGTTTACTCAAATATTGAATGCTTATGTCTTATAAATTTAGTAGGAAAGTATTCTAATGACTTGCTTATGACACCCCATAGAATATATTATGTTTAGTACCTTGGACACTGTAGCTTATTCACTTAAATCTCTGATAAATTGTGGGTCTATTATGCACAGTCTGGTTAGCACAGTTAGTAAGGTGTTGAATTTGCACTATCAAATTAAAACTGTCATTGGTTCGAATCCCATGTTATCATGTTTTTATTTTACTAGTGTGGTTTGTGGCTCTATAATATGAATGCCTATGTCTTTTAACAACAATAGTCAAGTCTTTCAATGGACTTTTTAGTGAAACCCAATAGATAGATTTATTTTCTCTTTGTTTACTCAAATATTGAATGCTTATGTCTTATAAATTTAGTAGGAAAGTATTCTAATGACTTGCTTATGACACCCCATAGAATATATTATGTTTAGTACCTTGGACACTGTAGCTTATTCACTTAAATCTCTGATAAATTGTGTGTCTGGTATGCACAGTTTGGTTAGCACAGTTAGTAAGGTGTTTGGTTTGCACTATAAAATTAAGACTGTCATTAGTTCAAATCCCATGTTATCATGTTTTTATTTTACTAGTGTGGTTTGTGCCTCTATAATGTGAATGCCTATGTCTTTTAACAACAATAGTCAAGTCTTCCAATGGACTTTTTAGTGAAACCCAATAGATAGTTTTATTTTCTCTTTGTTTACTCAAATATTGAATGCTTATGTCTTATAAATTTAGTAGGAAAGTATTCTAATGACTTGCTTATGACACCCCATAGAATATATTATGTTTAGTACCTTGGACACTGTAGCTTATTCACTTAATCTCTGATAAATTGTGGGTCTGTTGCGCACAGTCTGTTTAGGACAGTTAGTAAGGTGTTGAGTTTGCACTATCAAATTAAAACTGTCATTGGTTCGAATCCCATGTTTTCATGTTTTTATTATACTAGTGTGGTTTGTGGCTCTATAATATGAATGCCTATGTCTTTTAACAACAATAGTCAAGTCTTTCAATGGACTTTTTAGTGAAACCCAATAGATAGATTTATTTTCTCTTTGTTTACTCAAATATTGAATGCTTATGTCTTATAAATTTAGTAGGAAAGTATTCTAATGACTTGCTTATGACACCCCATAGAATATATTATGTTTAGTACCTTGGACACTGTAGCTTATTCACTTAAATCTCAGATAAATTATGTCTGTTATGCACAGTCTGGTTAGAACAGTTAGTATGGTGTTTGGTTTGCGCTATCAAATTAAGACTGTCATTGGTTCAAATCCCATGTTATCATGTTTTTATTTTACTAGTGTGGTTTGTGGCTCTATAATATGAATGCCTATGTCTTTTAACAACAATAGTCAAGTCTTTTAATAGACTTTTTAGTGAAATCCAATAGATAGCTTTATTTTATCTTTGTTTACTCAAATATTGAATGCTTATGTCTTATAAATTTAGTAGGAAAGTATTCTAATAACTTGCTTATGACACCCCATAGAATAAATTATGTTTAGTACCTTGGACACTGTAGCTTATTCACTTAAATCTCTGATAAATTGTGTGTTTGGTATGCACAGTCTGGTTAGCACAGTTAGTAAGGTGTTGGGTTTGCACTATCAAATTAAGAATGTCATTGGCTCGAATCCCATGTTATCATGTTTTTATTTTACTAGTGTGGTTTGTGGCTCTATAATATGAATGCCTATGTCTTTTAACAACAATAGTCAAGTCTTCCAATGGACTTTTTAGTGAAACCAAATAGATAGCTTTATTTTATCTTTGTTTACTCAAATATTGAATGCTTATAAATTTAGTAGGAAAGTATTCTAATAACTTGCTTATGACACCCCATAGAATAAATTATGTTTAGTACCTTGGACACTGTAGCTTATTCACTTAAATCTCTGATAAATTGGGTGTCTGGTATGCACAGTCTGGTTAGCACAGTAAGTAAGGTGTTGGGTTTGTACTATCAAATTAAGACTGTCATTGGTTCGAATCCCATGGTATCATGTTTTTATTATTCTAGTGCGGTTTGTGGCTCTATAATATGAATGCCTATGTCTTTTAACAACAATAGTCAAGTCTTCCAAAGGACTTTTTAGTGAAACCCAAAAGATAGCTTTATTTTATCTTTGTTTACTCAAATATTGAATGCTTATGTCTTATAAATTTAGTAGGAAAGTATTCTAATAACTTGCTTATGACACCCCATAGAATATATTATGTTTAGTACCTTGGACACTAGCTTATTCACTTAAATCTCTGATAGATTGGGTGTCTGGTTAGCACAGTAAGTAAGGTGTTGGGTTTGTACTATCAAATTAAGACTGTCATTAGTTCGAATCCCATGGTATCATGTTTTTATTTTACTAGTGCGGTTTGTGGCTCTATAATATGAATGCCTATGTCTTTTAACAACAATAGTCAAGTCTTCCAAAGGACTTTTTAGTGAAACCCAATAGATTGCTTTATTTTCTCTTTGTTTACTTACATATTGAATGCTTATGTCTTATAAATTTAGTAGGAAAGAATTCTAATGACTTGCTTATGACACCCCATAGAATATATTGTGTTTAGTACCGTGGACACTGTAGCTTATTCACTGAAATCTCTGATAAATTGTGTGCCTGGTATGCACAGTCTGGTTAGCACAGTTAGTAAGGTGTTGGGTTTGCACTATCAAATTAAGGCTGTCATTGGTTCGAATCCCATGTTATCATGTTATTATTTTACTAGTGTGGGTTGTGGCTCTATAATATGAATGCCTATGTCTTTTAACAACAATAGTCAAGTCTTCCAATGGACTTTTTAGTGAAACCCAATAGATAGCTTTATTTTCTCTTTGTTTACTCAAATATTGAATGCTTATGTCTTGTAAATTTAGTAGGAAAGTATTCTAATGACTTGCTTATGACACCCCATAGAATATATTATGTTTAGTACCTTGGACACTGTAGCTTATTCACTTAAATCTCTGATAAATTGTTGGCCTGTTATGCACAGTCTGGTTAGCACAGTTAGTAAGGTGTTGAATTTGCACTATCAAATTAAAACTGTCATTGGTTCGAATCCCATGTTATCATGTTTTTATTTTACTAGTGTGGTTTGTGGCTCTATAATATGAATGCCTATGTCTTTTAACAACAATAGTCAAGTCTTTCAATGGACTTTTTAGTGAAACCCAATAGATAGATTTATTTTCTCTTTGTTTACTCAAATATTGAATGCTTAAGTCTTATAAATTTAGTAGGAAAGTATTCTAATGACTTGCTTATGACACCCCATAGAATATATTATGTTTAGTACCTTGGACACTGTAGCTTATTCACTTAAATCTCAGATAAATTATGTGTCTGTTATGCACAGTCTGGTTAGAACAGTTAGTATGGTGTTTGGTTTGCGCTATCAAATTAAGACTGTCATTGGTTTGAATCCCATGTTATCATGTTTTTATTTTACTAGTGTGGTTTGTGGCTCTATAATATGAATGCCTATGTCTTTTAACAACAATAGTCAAGTCTTTCAATAGACTTTTTAGTGAAATCCAATAGATAGCTTTATTTTATCTTTGTTTACTCAAATATTGAATGCTTATGTCTTATAAATTTAGTAGGAAAGTATTCTAATAACTTGCTTATGACACCCCATAGAATAAATTATGTTTAGTACCTTGGACACTGTAGCTTATTCACTTAAATCTCTGATAAATTGTGTGTTTGGTATGCACAGTCTGTTTAGCACAGTTAGTAAGGTGTTGGGTTTGCACTATCAAATTAAGAATGTCATTGGCTCGAATCCCATGTTATCATGTTTTTATTTTACTAGTGTGGTTTGTGGCTCTATAATATGAATGCCTATGTCTTTTAACAACAATAGTCAAGTCTTCCAATGGACTTTTTAGTGAAACCAAATAGATAGCTTTATTTTATCTTTGTTTACTCAAATATTGAATGCTTATGTCTTATAAATTTAGTAGGAAAGTATTCTAATAACTTGCTTATGACACCCCATAGAATATATTATGTTTAGTACCTTGGACACTAGCTTATTCACTTAAATCTCTGATAAATTGGGTGTCTGGTATGCACAGTCTGGTTAGCACAGTAAGTAAGGTGTTGGGTTTGTACTATCAAATTAAGACTGTCATTGGCTCGAATCCCATGGTATCATGTTTTTATTATACTAGTGCGGTTTGTGGCTCTATAATATGAATGCCTATGTCTTTTAACAACAATAGTCAAGTCTTCCAATGGACTTTTTAGTTAAACCCAATAGATAGCTTTATTTTATCTCTGTTTACTAAAATATTGAATGCTTATGTCTTATAAATTTAGTAGGAAAGTGTTCTAATGACTTGCTTATGACACCCCATAGAATATATTATGTTTAGTACTTTGGACACTGTAGCTTATTCACTTAAATTTCTGATAAATTGTGTGTCTGGTATGCACAGTCTGGTTAGCACAGTTAGTAAGGTGTTGGGTTTGTACTATCAAATTAAGACTGTCATTGGTTCGAATTCTATGTTATCATGTTTTTATTTTACTAGTGTGGTTTGTGGCTCTATAATATGAATGCTTATGTCTTTTAACAACAATAGTCAAGTCTTCCAATGGACTTTTTAGTGAAACCCAATAGATAGCTTTATTTTCTCTTTGTTTACTCAAATATTGAATGCTTATGTCTTATAAATTTAGTAGGAAAGTATTCTAATGACTTGCTTATGACACCCCATAGAATATATTATGTTTAGTACCTTGGACACTGTAGCTTATTCACTTAAATCTCTGATAAATTGTGTGTCTGGTATGCACAGTCTGGTTAGCACAGTTAGTAAGGTGTTGGGTTTGCACTATCAAATTAAGACTGTCATTGGTTCGAATCCCATGTTGTCATGTTTTTATTTTACTAGTGTGGTTTGTGGCTCTATAATATGAATGCTTATGTCTTTTAACAACAATAGTCAAGTCTTCCAATGGACTTTTTAGTGAAACCCAATAGATAGCTTTATTTTCTCTTTGTTTACTCAAATATTGAATGCTTATGTCTTATAAATTTAGTAGGAAAGTATTCTAATGACTTGCTTATGACACCCCATAGAATATATTATGTTTAGTACCTTGGACACTGTAGCTTATTCACTTAAATCTCTGATAAATTGTGTGTCTGGTATGCACGGTCTGGTTAGCACAGTTAGTAAGGTGTTGGGTTTGCACTATCAAATTAAGACTGTCATTGGTTCGAATCCCATGTTGTCATGTTTTTATTTTACTAGTGTGGTTTGTGGCTCTATAATATGAATGCCTATGTCTTTTAACAACAATAGTCAAGTCTTCCAATGGACTTTTTAGTGAAACTCAATAGATAGCTTTATTTTCTCTTTGTTTACTCAAATATTGAATGCTTATGTCTTATAAATTTAGTAGGAAAGTATTCTAATGACTTGCTTATGACACCTTATAGAATATATTATGTTTAGCACCTTGGACACTGGTGCTTATTCACTTAAATCTCTGATAAATTGTGTATCTGGCGTGCACAGTCTGGTTAGCACGGTTAGTAAGGTGTTGGGTTTGCACTATAAAATTAAGACTGTCATTGATTCGAATCCCATGTTATTTTTTTTTATTTTACTAGTGTGGTTTGTGGCTCTATAATATGAATGCCTATGTCTTTTAACAACAATAGTCAAGTCTTCCAATGGACTTTTTAGTGAAACCCAATAGATAGCTTTATTTTCTCTTTGTTTACTCAAATATTGAATGCTTATGTCTTATAAATTTAGTAGGAAAGTATTCTAATGACTTGCTTATGACACCCCATAGAATATATTATGTTTATTACCTTAGACACTGTAGCTTATTCACTTAAATCTCTGATAAATTGTGTGTCTGGTATGCACAGTCTGGTTAGCACAGTTAGTAAGGTGTTGGGTTTTCACTATCAAATTAAGACTGTCATTGGTTTGAATCCCATGTTATCATGTTTTTATTTTACTAGTGTGGTTTGTGGCTCTATTATATGAATGCCTATGTCTTTTAACAACAATAGTCAAGTCTTCCAATGGACATTTTAGTGAAACCCAATAGATAGCTTTATTCTCTCTTTGTTTACTCAAATATTGAATGCTTATGTCTTATAAATTTAGTAGGAAAGTATTCTAATGACTTGCTTATGACACCCCATAGAATATATTATGTATAGTACCTTGGACACTGTAGCTTATTCACTTAAATATCTGATAAATTTGGCATTTGGTATGCACAGTCTGGCTAGCACAGTTAGTAAGGTGTTAGGTTTGCACTATCAAATTAAGGCTGTCATTGGTTCGAATCCCATGTTATTTTTTTTATTTTACTAGTGTGGTTTGTGGCTCTATAATATGAATGCCTATGTCTTTTAACAACAATAGTCAAGTCTTCCAATGGACTTTTTAGTGAAACCCAATAGATAGCTTTATTTTCTCTTTGTTTACTCAATTATTGAATGCTTATGTCTTATAAATTTAGTAGTAAAGTATTCTAATGACTTGCATATGACACCCTATAGAATATATTATGTTTAGTACCTTGGACACTGTAGCTTATTCACTTTAATCTCTGATAAATTGTGTTTTGTTATGCACAGTCTGGTTAGCACAGTTACTAAGGTGTTGGGTTTGCACTATCAAGTTAAAACTGTCATTAGTTTGAATTCCATGTTATCATGTTTTTATTTTACTAGTGTGGTTTGTGGCTCTATAATATGAATGCCTATGTCTTTTAACAACAATAGTAAAATCTTTCAATGGACTTTTTAGTGAAACCCAATAGATAGCTTTATTTTATCTTTCTTTACTCAAATATTGAATGCTTATGTCTTATAAATTTAGTAGGAAAGTGTTCTTATGACTTGCTTATGACACCCCATAGAATATATAATGTTTAGTACCTTGGACACTGTAGCTTATTCACTTAAATCTCTGATAAATTGTGTGTTTGTCATGCACAGTCTGGTTAGCACAATTAGTAAAGTGTTGGGTTTGCGCTTTCAAATTTAGACTGTCATTGGTTCGAATCCCATGTTATCATGTTTTTATTTTACTAGTGTTGTTTGTGGCTCTATAATATGAATGCCTATGTCTTTTAACAACAATAGTCAAGTCTTCCAATGGACTTTTAAGTGAAACCCAATAGATAGCTTTATTTTCTCTTTGTTTACTCAAATATTGAATGCTTATGTCTTATAAATTTAGTAGGAAAGTATTCTAATGACTTGCATATGACATCCCACAGAATATATTATGTATAGTACCTTGGACACTGTAGCTTATTCACTTAAATATCTGATAAATTTGGCATCTGGTATGCACAGTCTGGTTAGCACAGTTAATAAGGTGTTGGGTTTGCACTATCAAATTAAGACTGTCATTGGTTCGAATCCCATGTTATCATGTTTTTATTTTACTAGTGTGGTTTGTGGCTCTATAATATGAATGCCTATGTCTTTTAACAACAATAGTCAAGTCTTCCAATGGACTTTTAAGTGAAACCCAATAGATAGCTTTATTTTCTCTTTGTTTACTCAAATATTGAATGCTTATGTCTTATAAATTTAGTAGGAAAGTATTCTAATGACTTGCTTATGACACCCCATAGAATATATTATGTTTAGTACCTTGGACACTGTAGCTTATTTACTTAAATCTCTGATAAATTGTGTGTCTGGTATGCACAGTCTGGTTAGCACAGTTAGTAAGGTGTTGGGTTTTCACTATCAAATTAAGACTGTCATTGGTTCGAATCCCATGTTATCATGTTTTTATTTTAATAGTGTGGTTTGTGGCTCTATAATATGAATGCTTATGTCTTTTAACAACAATAGTCAAGTCTTCCAATGGACTTTTTAGTGAAACCCAATAGATAGCTTTATTTTCTCTTTGTTTACTCAAATATTGAATGCTTATGTCTTATAAATTTAGTAGGAAAGTATTCTAATGACTTGCTTATGACACCCCATAGAATATATTATGTTTAGTACTTTGGACACTGTAGCTTATTCACTTAAATTTCTGATAAATTGTGTGTCTGGTATGCACAGTCTGGTTAGCACAGTTAGTAAGGTGTTGGGTTTGTACTATCAAATTAAGACTGTCATTGGTTCGAATCCCATGTTAACATGTTTTTATTTTACTAGTGTGGTTTGTGGCTCTATAATATGAATGCTTATGTCTTTTAACAACAATAGTCAAGTCTTCCAATGGACTTTTTAGTGAAACCCAATAGATAGCTTTATTTTCTCTTTGTTTACTCAAATATTGAATGCTTATGTCTTATAAATTTAGTAGGAAAGTATTCTAATGACTTGCTTATGACACCCCATAGAATATATTATGTTTAGTACCTTGGACAGTGTAGCTTATTCACTTAAATCTCTGATAAATTGTGTGTCTGGTATGCACAATCTGGTTAGCACAGTTAGTAAGGTGTTGGGTTTGCACTATCAAATTAAGACTGTCATTGGTTCGAATCCCATGTTATCATGTTTTTATTTTACTAGTGTGGTTTGTGGCTCTATAATATGAATGCCTATGTCTTTTAACAACAATAGTCAAGTCTTCCAATTGACTTTTTAGTGAAACCAAATAGATAGCTTTATTTTATCTTTGTTTACTCAAATATTGAATGCTTATGTCTTATAAATTTAGTAGGAAAGTATTCTAATAACTTGCTTATGACACCCCATAGAATATATTATGTTTAGTACCTTGGACACTAGCTTATTCACTTAAATCTCTGATAAATTGGGTGTCTGGTATGCACAGTCTGGTTAGCACAGTAAGTAAGGTGTTGGGTTTGTACTATCAAATTAAGACTGTCATTGGTTCGAATCCCATGGTATCATGTTTTTATTATACTAGTGCGGTTTGTGGCTCTATAATATGAATGCCTATGTCTTTTAACAACAATAGTCAAGTCTTCCAATGGACTTTTTAGTTAAACCCAATAGATAGCTTTATTTTATCTCTGTTTACTAAAATATTGAATGCTTATGTCTTATAAATTTAGTAGGAAAGTGTTCTAATGACTTGCTTATGACACCCCATAGAATATATTATGTTTAGTACTTTGGACACTGTAGCTTATTCACTTAAATTTCTGATAAATTGTGTGTCTGGTATGCACAGTCTGGTTAGCACAGTTAGTAAGGTGTTGGGTTTGTACTATCAAATTAAGACTGTCATTGGTTCGAATTCTATGTTATCATGTTTTTATTTTACTAGTGTGGTTTGTGGCTCTATAATATGAATGCTTATGTCTTTTAACAACAATAGTCAAGTCTTCCAATGGACTTTTTAGTGAAACCCAATAGATAGCTTTATTTTCTCTTTGTTTACTCAAATATTGAATGCTTATGTCTTATAAATTTAGTAGGAAAGTATTCTAATGACTTGCTTATGACACCCCATAGAATATATTATGTTTAGTACCTTGGACACTGTAGCTTATTCACTTAAATCTCTGATAAATTGTGTGTCTGGTATGCACAGTCTGGTTAGCACAGTTAGTAATGTGTTGGGTTTGCACTATCAAATTAAGACTGTCATTGGTTCGAATCCCATGTTATCATGTTTTTATTTTACTAGTGTGGTTTGTGGCTCTATAATATGAATGCTTATGTCTTTTAACAACAATAGTCAAGTCTTCCAATGGACTTTTTAGTGAAACCCAATAGATAGCTTTATTTTCTCTTTGTTTACTCAAATATTGAATGCTTATGTCTTATAAATTTAGTAGGAAAGTATTCTAATGACTTGCTTATGACACCCCATAGAATATATTATGTTTAGTACCTTGGACACTGTAGCTTATTCACTTAAATCTCTGATAAATTGTGTGTTTGGTATGCACAGTCTGGTTAGCACAGTTAGTAAGGTGTTGGGTTTGCACTATCAAATTAAGACTGTCATTGGTTCGAATCCCATGTTATCATGTTTTTATTTTACTAGTGTGGTTTGTGGCTCTATAATATGAATGCCTATGTCTTTTAACAACAATAGTCAAGTCTTCCAATGGACTTTTTAGTGAAACTCAATAGATAGCTTTATTTTCTCTTTGTTTACTCAAATATTGAATGCTTATGTCTTATAAATTTAGTAGGAAAGTATTCTAATGACTTGCTTATGACACCTTATAGAATATATTATGTTTAGCACCTTGGACACTGGTGCTTATTCACTTAAATCTCTGATAAATTGTGTGTCTGGCGTGCACAGTCTGGTTAGCACGGTTAGTAAGGTGTTGGGTTTGCACTATAAAATTAAGACTGTCATTGATTCGAATCCCATGTTATTTTTTTTTATTTTACTAGTGTGGTTTGTGGCTCTATAATATGAATGCCTATGTCTTTTAACAACAATAGTCAAGTCTTCCAATGGACTTTTTAGTGAAACCCAATAGATAGCTTTATTTTCTCTTTGTTTACTCAAATATTGAATGCTTATGTCTTATAAATTTAGTAGGAAAGTATTCTAATGACTTGCTTATGACACCCCATAGAATATATTATGTTTAGTACCTTGGACACTGTAGCTTATTCACTTAAATCTCTGATAAATTGTGTGTCTGGTATGCACAGTCTGGTTAGCACAGTTAGTAAGGTGTTGGGTTTGCACTATCAAATTAAAACTGTCATTGGTTTGAATCCCATGTTATCATGTTTTTATTTTACTAGTGTGGTTTGTGGCTCTATAATATGAATGCCTATGTCTTTTAACAACAATAGTCAAGTCTTCCAATGGACTTTTTAGTGAAACCCAATAGATAGCTTTATTTTCTCTTTGTTTACTCAAATATTGAATGCTTATGTCTTATAAATTTAGTAGGAAAGTATTCTAATGACTTGCTTATGACACCCCATAGAATATATTATGTTTATTACCTTAGACACTGTAGCTTATTCACTTAAATCTCTGATAAATTGTGTGTCTGGTATGCACAGTCTGGTTAGCACAGTTAGTAAGGTGTTGGGTTTTCACTATCAAATTAAGACTGTCATTGGTTTGAATCCCATGTTATCATGTTTTTATTTTACTAGTGTGGTTTGTGGCTCTATTATATGAATGCCTATGTCTTTTAACAACAATAGTCAAGTCTTCCAATGGACATTTTAGTGAAACCCAATAGATAGCTTTATTCTCTCTTTGTTTACTCAAATATTGAATGCTTATGTCTTATAAATTTAGTAGGAAAGTATTCTAATGACTTGCTTATGACACCCCAAAGAATATATTATGTATAGTACCTTGGACACTGTAGCTTATTCACTTAAATATCTGATAAATTTGGCATTTGGTATGCACAGTCTGGCTAGCACAGTTAGTAAGGTGTTAGGTTTGCACTATCAAATTAAGGCTGTCATTGGTTCGAATCCCATGTTATTTTTTTATTTTACTAGTGTGGTTTGTGGCTCTATAATATGAATGCCTATGTCTTTTAACAACAATAGTCAAGTCTTCCAATGGACTTTTTAGTGAAACCCAATAGATAGCTTTATTTTCTCTTTGTTTACTCAATTATTGAATGCTTATGTCTTATAAATTTAGTAGTAAAGTATTCTAATGACTTGCATATGACACCCTATAGAATATATTATGTTTAGTACCTTGGACACTGTAGCTTATTCACTTTAATCTCTGATAAATTGTGTTTTGTTATGCACAGTCTGGTTAGCACAGTTACTAAGGTGTTGGGTTTGCACTATCAAGTTAAAACTGTCATTGGTTTGAATTCCATGTTATCATGTTTTTATTTTACTAGTGTGGTTTGTGGCTCTATAATATGAATGCCTATGTCTTTTAACAACAATAGTAAAATCTTTCAATGGACTTTTTAGTGAAACCCAATAGATAGCTTTATTTTATCTTTCTTTACTCAAATATTGAATGCTTATGTCTTATAAATTTAGTAGGAAAGTGTTCTTATGACTTGCTTATGACACCCCATAGAATATATAATGTTTAGTACCTTGGACACTGTAGCTTATTCACTTAAATCTCTGATAAATTGTGTGTTTGTCATGCACAGTCTGGTTAGCACAATTAGTAAAGTGTTGGGTTTGCGCTTTCAAATTAAGACTGTCATTGGTTCGAATCCCATGTTATCATGTTTTTATTTTACTAGTGTGGTTTGTGGCTCTATAATATGAATGCCTATGTCTTTTAACAACAATAGTCAAGTCTTCCAATGGACTTTTAAGTGAAACCCAATAGATAGCTTTATTTTCTCTTTGTTTACTCAAATATTGAATGCTTATGTCTTATAAATTTAGTAGGAAAGTATTCTAATGACTTGCTTATGACACCCCATAGAATATATTATGTTTAGTACCTTGGACACTGTAGCTTATTCACTTTAATCTCTGATAAATGGAGTTTTGTTATGCACAGTCTGGTTAGCACAGTTATTAAGTTGTTGGGTTTGCACTATCAAGTTAAAACTGTCATTGGTTTGAATTCCATGTTATCATGTTTTTATTTTACTAGTGTGGTTTGTGGCTCTATAATATGAATGCCTATGTCTTTTAACAACAATAGTCAAGTCTTTCAATGGACTTTTTAGTGAAACCCAATAGATAGCTTTATTTTCTCTTTGTTTACTCAAATATTGAATGCTTATGTCTTATAAATTTAGTAGGAAAGTATTCTAATGACTTGCTTATGACACCCCATAGAATATATTATGTTTAGTACTTTGGACACTGTAGCTTATTCACTTAAATTTCTGATAAATTGCGTGTCTGGTATGCACAGTCTGGTTAGCACAGTTAGTAAGGTGTTGGGTTTGTACTATCAAATTAAGACTGTCATTGGTTCGAATCCCATGTTATCATGTTTTTATTTTACTAGTGTGGTTTGTGGCTCTATAATATGAATGCTTATGTCTTTTAACAACAATAGTCAAGTCTTCCAATGGACTTTTTAGTGAAACCCAATAGATAGCTTTATTTTCTCTTTGTTTACTCAAATATTGAATGCTTATGTCTTATAAATTTAGTAGGAAAGTATTCTAATGACTTGCTTATGACACCCCATAGAATATATTATGTTTAGTACCTTGGACACTGTAGCTTATTCACTTAAATCTCTGATAAATTGTGTGTCTAGTATGCACAGTCTGGTTAGCACAGTTAGTAAGGTGTTGGGTTTGCACTATCAAATTAAGACTGTCATTGGTTCGAATCCCATGCTATCATGTTTTTATTTTACTAGTGTGGTTTGTGGCTCTATAATATGAATGCCTATGTCTTTTAACAACAATAGTCAAGTCTTCCAATGGACTTTTAAGTGAAACCCAATAGATAGCTTTATTTTCTCTTTGTTTACTCAAATATTGAATGCTTATGTCTTATAAATTTAGTAGGAAAGTATTCTAATGACTTGCTTATGACACCCCATAGAATATATTATGTTTAGTACCTTGGACACTGTAGCTTATTTACTTAAATCTCTGATAAATTGTGTGTCTGGTATGCACAGTCTGGTTAGCACAGTTAGTAAGGTGTTGGGTTTGCACTATCAAATTAAGACTGTCATTGGTTCGAATCCCATGTTATCATGTTTTTATTTTAATAGTGTGGTTTGTGGCTCTATAATATGAATGCTTATGTCTTTTAACAACAATAGTCAAGTCTTCCAATGGACTTTTTAGTGAAACCCAATAGATAGCTTTATTTTCTCTTTGTTTACTCAAATATTGAATGCTTATGTCTTATAAATTTAGTAGGAAAGTATTCTAATGACTTGCTTATGACACCCCATAGAATATATTATGTTTAGTACTTTGGACACTGTAGCTTATTCACTTAAATTTCTGATAAATTGTGTGTCTGGTATGCACAGTCTGGTTAGCACAGTTAGTAAGGTGTTGGGTTTGTACTATCAAATTAAGACTGTCATTGGTTCGAATCCCATGTTATCATATTTTTATTTTACTAGTGTGGTTTGTGGCTCTATAATATGAATGCTTATGTCTTTTAACAACAATAGTCAAGTCTTCCAATGGACTTTTTAGTGAAACCCAATAGATAGCTTTATTTTCTCTTTGTTTACTCAAATATTGAATGCTTATGTCTTATAAATTTAGTAGGAAAGTATTCTAATGACTTGCTTATGACACCCCATAGAATATATTATGTTTAGTACCTTGGACACTGTAGCTTATTCACTTAAATCTCTGATAAATTGTGTGTCTGGTATGCACAGTCTGGTTAGCACAGTTAGTAAGGTGTTGGGTTTGCACTATCAAATTAAAACTGTCATTGGTTTGAATCCCATGTTATCATGTTTTTATTTTACTAGTGTGGTTTGTGGCTCTATAATATGAATGCCTATGTCTTTTAACAACAATAGTCAAGTCTTCCAATGGACTTTTTAGTGAAACCCAATAGATAGCTTTATTTTCTCTTTGTTTACTCAAATATTGAATGCTTATGTCTTATAAATTTAGTAGGAAAGTATTCTAATGACTTGCTTATGACACCCCATAGAATATATTATGTTTATTACCTTAGACACTGTAGCTTATTCACTTAAATCTCTGATAAATTGTGTGTCTGGTATGCACAGTCTGGTTAGCACAGTTAGTAAGGTGTTGGGTTTTCACTATCAAATTAAGACTGTCATTGGTTTGAATCCCATGTTATCATGTTTTTATTTTACTAGTGTGGTTTGTGGCTCTATTATATGAATGCCTATGTCTTTTAACAACAATAGTCAAGTCTTCCAATGGACATTTTAGTGAAACCCAATAGATAGCTTTATTCTCTCTTTGTTTACTCAAATATTGAATGCTTATGTCTTATAAATTTAGTAGGAAAGTATTCTAATGACTTGCTTATGACACCCCATAGAATATATTATGTATAGTACCTTGGACACTGTAGCTTATTCACTTAAATATCTGATAAATTTGACATTTGGTATGCACAGTCTGGCTAGCACAATTAGTAAGGTGTTAGGTTTGCACTATCAAATTAAGGCTGTCATTGGTTCGAATCCCATGTTATTTTTTTTATTTTACTAGTGTGGTTTGTGGCTCTATAATATGAATGCCTATGTCTTTTAACAACAATAGTCAAGTCTTCCAATGGACTTTTTAGTGAAACCCAATAGATAGCTTTATTTTCTCTTTGTTTACTCAATTATTGAATGCTTATGTCTTATAAATTTAGTAGTAAAGTATTCTAATGACTTGCATATGACACCCTATAGAATATATTATGTTTAGTACCTTGGACACTGTAGCTTATTCACTTTAATCTCTGATAAATTGTGTTTTGTTATGCACAGTCTGGTTAGCACAGTTACTAAGGTGTTGGGTTTGCACTATCAAGTTAAAACTGTCATTGGTTTGAATTCCATGTTATCATGTTTTTATTTTACTAGTGTGGTTTGTGGCTCTATAATATGAATGCCTATGTCTTTTAACAACAATAGTAAAATCTTTCAATGGACTTTTTAGTGAAACCCAATAGATAGCTTTATTTTATCTTTCTTTACTCAAATATTGAATGCTTATGTCTTATAAATTTAGTAGGAAAGTGTTCTTATGACTTGCTTATGACACCCCATAGAATATATAATGTTTAGTACCTTGGACACTGTAGCTTATTCACTTTAATCTCTGATAAATTGTGTGTTTGTCATGCACAGTCTGGTTAGCACAATTAGTAAAGTGTTGGGTTTGCGCTTTCAAATTAAGACTGTCATTGGTTCGAATCCCATGTTATCATGTTTTTATTTTACTAGTGTGGTTTGTGGCTCTATAATATGAATGCCTATGTCTTTTAACAACAATAGTCAAGTCTTCCAATGGACTTTTAAGTGAAACCCAATAGATAGCTTTATTTTCTCTTTGTTTACTCAAATATTGAATGCTTATGTCTTATAAATTTAGTAGGAAAGTATTCTAATGACTTGCTTATGACACCCCATAGAATATATTATGTTTAGTACCTTGGACACTGTAGCTTATTTACTTAAATCTCTGATAAATTGTGTGTCTGGTATGCACAGTCTGGTTAGCACAGTTAGTAAGGTGTTGGGTTTGCACTATCAAATTAAGACTGTCATTGGTTCGAATCCCATGTTATCATGTTTTTATTTTAATAGTGTGGTTTGTGGCTCTATAATATGAATGCTTATGTTTTTTAACAACAATAGTCAAGTCTTCCAATGGACTTTTTAGTGAAACCCAATAGATAGCTTTATTTTCTCTTTGTTTACTCAAATATTGAATGCTTATGTCTTATAAATTTAGTAGGAAAGTATTCTAATGACTTGCTTATGACACCCCATAGAATATATTATGTTTAGTACTTTGGACACTGTAGCTTATTCACTTAAATTTCTGATAAATTGTGTGTCTGGTATGCACAGTCTGGTTAGCACAGTTAGTAAGGTGTTGGGTTTGTACTATCAAATTAAGACTGTCATTGGTTCGAATCCCATGTTATCATGTTTTTATTTTACTAGTGTGGTTTGTGGCTCTATAATATGAATGCTTATGTCTTTTAACAACAATAGTCAAGTCTTCCAATGGACTTTTTAGTGAAACCCAATAGATAGCTTTATTTTCTCTTTGTTTACTCAAATATTGAATGCTTATGTCTTATAAATTTAGTAGGAAAGTATTCTAATGACTTGCTTATGACACCCCATAGAATATATTATGTTTAGTACCTTGGACACTGTAGCTTATTCACTTAAATCTCTGATAAATTGTGTGTCTGGTATGCACAATCTGGTTAGCACAGTTAGTAAGGTGTTGGGTTTGTACTATCAAATTAAGACTGTCATTGGTTCGAATCCCATGTTATCATGTTTTTATTTTACTAGTGTGGTTTGTGGCTCTAAAATATGAATGCTTATGTCTTTTAACAACAATAGTCAAGTCTTCCCATGGACTTTTTAGTGAAACCCAATAGATAGCTTTATTTTCTCTTTGTTTACTCAAATATTGAATGCTTATGTCTTATAAATTTAGTAGGAAAGTATTCTAATGACTTGCTTATGACACCCCATAGAATATATTATGTTTAGTACCTTGGACACTGTAGCTTATTCACTTAAATCTCTGATAAATTGTGTGTCTGGTATGCACAGTCTGGTTAGCACAGTTAGTAAGGTGTTGGGTTTGCACTATCAAATTAAGACTGTCATTGGTTCGAATCCCAAGTTATCATGTTTTTATTTTACCAGTGTGGTTTGTGGCTCTATAATATGAATGCTTATGTCTTTTAACAACAATTGTCAAGTCTTCCAATGGACTTTTTAGTGAAACCCAATAGATAGCTTTATTTTCTCTTTGTTTACTCAAATATTGAATGCTTATGTCTTATAAATTTAGTAGGAAAGTATTCTAATGACTTGCTTATGACACCCCATAGAATATATTATGTTTAGTACCTTGGACACTGTAGCTTATTCACTTAAATCTCTGATAAATTGTGTGTCTGGTATGCACAGTCTGGTTAGCACAGTTAGTAAGGTGTTGGGTTTTTCACTATCAAATTAAGACTGTCATTGGTTCAAATCCCATGTTATCATGTTTTTATTTTACTAGTGTGGTTTGTGGCTCTATAATATGAATGCTTATGTCTTTTAACAACAATAGTCAAGTCTTCCAATGGACTTTTTAGTGAAACCCAATAGATAGCTTTATTTTCTCTTTGTTTACTCAAATATTGAATGCTTATGTCTTATAAATTTAGTAGGAAAGTATTCTAATGACTTGCTTATGACACCCCATAGAATATATTATGTTTAGTACCTTGGACACTGTAGCTTATTCACTTAAATCTCTGATAAATTGTGTGTCTGGTATGCCCAGTCTGGTTAGCACAGTTAGTAAGGTGTTGGGTTTGCACTATCAAATTAAGACTGTCATTGGTTCGAATCCAATGCTATCGTGTTTTTATTTTACTAGTGTGGTTTGTGGCTCTATAATATGAATGCCTATGTCTTTTAACAACAATAGTCAAGTCTTCCAATGGACTTTTAAGTGAAACCCAATAGATAGCTTTATTTTCTCTTTGTTTACTCAAATATTGAATGCTTATGTCTTATAAATTTAGTAGGAAAGTATTCTAATGACTTGCTTATGACACCCCATAGAATATATTATGTTTAGTACCTTGGACACTGTAGCTTATTTACTTAAATCTCTGATAAATTGTGTGTCTGGTATGCACAGTCTGGTTAGCACAGTTAGTAAGGTGTTGGGTTTGCACTATCAAATTAAGACTGTCATTGGTTCGAATCCCATGTTATCGTGTTTTTATTTTAATAGTGTGGTTTGTGGCTCTATAATATGAATGCTTATGTCTTTTAACAACAATAGTCAAGTCTTCCAATGGACTTTTTAGTGAAACCCAATAGATAGCTTTATTTTCTCTTTGTTTACTCAAATATTGAATGCTTATGTCTTATAAATTTAGTAGGAAAGTATTCTAATGACTTGCTTATGACACCCCATAGAATATATTATGTTTAGTACTTTGGACACTGTAGCTTATTCACTTAAATTTCTGATAAATTGTGTGTCTGGTATGCACAGTCTGGTTAGCACAGTTAGTAAGGTGTTGGGTTTGTACTATCAAATTAAGACTGTCATTGGTTCGAATCCCATGTTATCATGTTTTTATTTTACTAGTGTGGTTTGTGGCTCTATAATATGAATGCTTATGTCTTTTAACAACAATAGTCAAGTCTTCCAATGGACTTTTTAGTGAAACCCAATAGATAGCTTTATTTTCTCTTTGTTTACTCAAATATTGAATGCTTATGTCTTATAAATTTAGTAGGAAAGTATTCTAATGACTTGCTTATGACACCCCATAGAATATATTATGTTTAGTACCTTGGACACTGTAGCTTATTCACTTAAATCTCTGATAAATTGTGCGTCTGGTATGCACAATCTGGTTAGCACAGTTAGTAAGGTGTTGGGTTTGCACTATCAAATTAAGACTGTCATTGGTTCGAATCCCATGCAATAATGTTTTTATTTTACTAGTGTGGTTTGTGGCTCTATAATATGAATGCCTATGTCTTTTAACAACAATAGTCAAGTCTTCCAATGGACTTTTAAGTGAAACCCAATAGATAGCTTTATTTTCTCTTTGTTTACTCAAATATTGAATGCTTATGTCTTATAAATTTAGTAGGAAAGTATTCTAATGACTTGCTTATGACACCCCATAGAATATATTATGTTTAGTACCTTGGACACTGTAGCTTATTCACTTTAATCTCTGATAAATGGTGTTTTGTTATGCACAGTCTGGTTAGCACAGTTAGTAAGTTGTTGGGTTTGCACTATCAAGTTAAAACTGTCATTGGTTTGAATTCCATGTTATCATGTTTTTATTTTACTAGTGTGGTTTGTGGCTCTATAATATGAATGCCTATGTCTTTTAACAACAATAGTCAAGTCTTTCAATGGACTTTTTAGTGAAACCCAATAGATAGCTTTATTTTCTCTTTGTTTACTCAAATATTGAATGCTTATGTCTTATAAATTTAGTAGGAAAGTATTCTAATGACTTGCTTATGACACCCCATAGAATATATTATGTTTAGTACTTTGGACACTGTAGCTTATTCACTTAAATTTCTGATAAATTGTGTGTCTGGTATGCACAGTCTGGTTAGCACAGTTAGTAAAGTGTTGGGTTTGTACTATCAAATTAAGACTGTCATTGGTTCGAATCCCATGTTATCATGTTTTTATTTTACTAGTGTGGTTTGTGGCTCTATAATATGAATGCTTATGTCTTTTAACAACAATAGTCAAGTCTTCCAATGGACTTTTTAGTGAAACCCAATAGATAGCTTTATTTTCTCTTTGTTTACTCAAATATTGAATGCTTATGTCTTATAAATTTAGTAGGAAAGTATTCTAATGACTTGCTTATGACACCCCATAGAATATATTATGTTTAGTACCTTGGACACTGTAGCTTATTCACTTAAATCTCTGATAAATTCTGTGTCTGGTATGCACAATTTGGTTAGCACAGTTAGTAAGGTGTTGGGTTTGCACTATCAAATTAAGACTGTCATTGGTTCGAATCCCATGCTATAATGTTTTTATTTTACTAGTGTGGTTTGTGGCTCTATAATATGAATGCCTATGTCTTTTAACAACAATAGTCAAGTCTTCCAATGGACTTTTAAGTGAAACCCAATAGATAGCTTTATTTTCTCTTTGTTTACTCAAATATTGAATGCTTATGTCTTATAAATTTAGTAGGAAAGTATTCTAATGACTTGCTTATGACACCCCATAGAATATATTATGTTTAGTACCTTGGACACTGTAGCTTATTCACTTTAATCTCTGATAAATGGTGTTTTGTTATGCACAGTCTGGTTAGCACAGTTAGTAAGTTGTTGGGTTTGCACTATCAAGTTAAAACTGTCATTGGTTTGAATTCCATGTTATCATGTTTTTATTTTACTAGTGTGGTTTGTGGCTCTATAATATGAATGCCTATGTCTTTTAACAACAATAGTCAAGTCTTTCAATGGACTTTTTAGTGAAACCCAATAGATAGCTTTATTTTCTCTTTGTTTACTCAAATATTGAATGCTTATGTCTTATAAATTTAGTAGGAAAGTATTCTAATGACTTGCTTATGACACCCCATAGAATATATTATGTTTAGTACTTTGGACACTGTAGCTTATTCACTTAAATTTCTGATAAATTGTGTGTCTGGTATGCACAGTCTGGTTAGCACAGTTAGTAAGGTGTTGGGTTTGTACTATCAAATTAAGACTGTCATTGGTTCGAATCCCATGTTATCATGTTTTTATTTTACTAGTGTGGTTTGTGGCTCTATAATATGAATGCTTATGTCTTTTAACAACAATAGTCAAGTCTTCCAATGGACTTTTTAGTGAAACCCAATAGATAGCTTTATTATCTCTTTGTTTACTCAAATATTGAATGCTTATGTCTTATAAATTTAGTAGGAAAGTATTCTAATGACTTGCTTATGACACCCCATAGAATATATTATGTTTAGTACCTTGGACACTGTAGCTTATTCACTTAAATCTCTGATAAATTGTGTGTCTGGTATGCACAATCTGGTTAGCACAGTTAGTAAGGTGTTGGGTTTGTACTATCAAATTAAGACTGTCATTGGTTCGAATCCCATGTTATCATGTTTTTATTTTACTAGTGTGGTTTGTGGCTCTAAAATATGAATGCTTATGTCTTTTAACAACAATAGTCAAGTCTTCCCATGGACTTTTTAGTGAAACCCAATAGATAGCTTTATTTTCTCTTTGTTTACTCAAATATTGAATGCTTATGTCTTATAAATTTAGTAGGAAAGTATTCTAATGACTTGCTTATGACACCCCATAGAATATATTATGTTTAGTACCTTGGACACTGTAGCTTATTCACTTAAATCTCTGATAAATTGTGTGTCTGGTATGCACAGTCTGGTTAGCACAGTTAGTAAGGTGTTGGGTTTGCACTATCAAATTAAGACTGTCATTGGTTCGAATCCCATGTTATCATGTTTTTATTTTACTAGTGTGGTTTGTGGCTCTATAATATGAATGCTTATGTCTTTTAACAACAATAGTCAAGTCTTCCAATGGACTTTTTAGTGAAACCCAATAGATAGCTTTATTTTCTCTTTGTTTACTCAAATATTGAATGCTTATGTCTTATAAATTTAGTAGGAAAGTATTCTAATGACTTGCTTATGACACCCCATAGAATATATTATGTTTAGTACCTTGGACACTGTAGCTTATTCACTTAAATCTCTGATAAATTGTGTGTCTGGTATGCACAGTCTGGTTAGCACAGTTAGTAAGGTGTTGGGTTTTTCACTATCAAATTAAGACTGTCATTGGTTCAAATCCCATGTTATCATGTTTTTATTTTACTAGTGTGGTTTGTGGCTCTATAATATGAATGCTTATGTCTTTTAACAACAATAGTCAAGTCTTCCAATGGACTTTTTAGTGAAACCCAATAGATAGCTTTATTTTCTCTTTGTTTACTCAAATATTGAATGCTTATGTCTTATAAATTTAGTAGGAAAGTATTCTAATGACTTGCTTATGACACCCCATAGAATATATTATGTTTAGTACCTTGGACACTGTAGCTTATTCACTTAAATCTCTGATAAATTGTGTGTCTGGTATGCCCAGTCTGGTTAGCACAGTTAGTAAGGTGTTGGGTTTGCACTATCAAATTAAGACTGTCATTGGTTCGAATCCAATGCTATCGTGTTTTTATTTTACTAGTGTGGTTTGTGGCTCTATAATATGAATGCCTATGTCTTTTAACAACAATAGTCAAGTCTTCCAATGGACTTTTAAGTGAAACCCAATAGATAGCTTTATTTTCTCTTTGTTTACTCAAATATTGAATGCTTATGTCTTATAAATTTAGTAGGAAAGTATTCTAATGACTTGCTTATGACACCCCATAGAATATATTATGTTTAGTACCTTGGACACTGTAGCTTATTTACTTAAATCTCTGATAAATTGTGTGTCTGGTATGCACAGTCTGGTTAGCACAGTTAGTAAGGTGTTGGGTTTGCACTATCAAATTAAGACTGTCATTGGTTCGAATCCCATGTTATCATGTTTTTATTTTAATAGTGTGGTTTGTGGCTCTATAATATGAATGCTTATGTCTTTTAACAACAATAGTCAAGTCTTCCAATGGACTTTTTAGTGAAACCCAATAGATAGCTTTATTTTCTCTTTGTTTACTCAAATATTGAATGCTTATGTCTTATAAATTTAGTAGGAAAGTATTCTAATGACTTGCTTATGACACCCCATAGAATATATTATGTTTAGTACTTTGGACACTGTAGCTTATTCACTTAAATTTCTGATAAATTGTGTGTCTGGTATGCACAGTCTGGTTAGCACAGTTAGTAAGGTGTTGGGTTTGTACTATCAAATTAAGACTGTCATTGGTTCGAATCCCATGTTATCATGTTTTTATTTTACTAGTGTGGTTTGTGGCTCTATAATATGAATGCTTATGTCTTTTAACAACAATAGTCAAGTCTTCCAATGGACTTTTTAGTGAAACCCAATAGATAGCTTTATTTTCTCTTTGTTTACTCAAATATTGAATGCTTATGTCTTATAAATTTAGTAGGAAAGTATTCTAATGACTTGCTTATGACACCCCATAGAATATATTATGTTTAGTACCTTGGACACTGTAGCTTATTCACTTAAATCTCTGATAAATTGTGTGTCTGGTATGCACAATCTGGTTAGCACAGTTAGTAAGGTGTTGGGTTTGCACTATCAAATTAAGACTGTCATTGGTTCGAATCCCATGCAATAATGTTTTTATTTTACTAGTGTGGTTTGTGGCTCTATAATATGAATGCCTATGTCTTTTAACAACAATAGTCAAGTCTTCCAATGGACTTTTAAGTGAAACCCAATAGATAGCTTTATTTTCTCTTTGTTTACTCAAATATTGAATGCTTATGTCTTATAAATTTAGTAGGAAAGTATTCTAATGACTTGCTTATGACACCCCATAGAATATATTATGTTTAGTACCTTGGACACTGTAGCTTATTCACTTTAATCTCTGATAAATGGTGTTTTGTTATGCACAGTCTGGTTAGCACAGTTAGTAAGTTGTTGGGTTTGCACTATCAAGTTAAAACTGTCATTGGTTTGAATTCCATGTTATCATGTTTTTATTTTACTAGTGTGGTTTGTGGCTCTATAATATGAATGCCTATGTCTTTTAACAACAATAGTCAAGTCTTTCAATGGACTTTTTAGTGAAACCCAATAGATAGCTTTATTTTCTCTTTGTTTACTCAAATATTGAATGCTTATGTCTTATAAATTTAGTAGGAAAGTATTCTAATGACTTGCTTATGACACCCCATAGAATATATTATGTTTAGTACTTTGGACACTGTAGCTTATTCACTTAAATTTCTGATAAATTGTGTGTCTGGTATGCACAGTCTGGTTAGCACAGTTAGTAAAGTGTTGGGTTTGTACTATCAAATTAAGACTGTCATTGGTTCGAATCCCATGTTATCATGTTTTTATTTTACTAGTGTGGTTTGTGGCTCTATAATATGAATGCTTATGTCTTTTAACAACAATAGTCAAGTCTTCCAATGGACTTTTTAGTGAAACCCAATAGATAGCTTTATTTTCTCTTTGTTTACTCAAATATTGAATGCTTATGTCTTATAAATTTAGTAGGAAAGTATTCTAATGACTTGCTTATGACACCCCATAGAATATATTATGTTTAGTACCTTGGACACTGTAGCTTATTCACTTAAATCTCTGATAAATTCTGTGTCTGGTATGCACAATCTGGTTAGCACAGTTAGTAAGGTGTTGGGTTTGCACTATCAAATTAAGACTGTCATTGGTTCGAATCCCATGCTATAATGTTTTTATTTTACTAGTGTGGTTTGTGGCTCTATAATATGAATGCCTATGTCTTTTAACAACAATAGTCAAGTCTTCCAATGGACTTTTAAGTGAAACCCAATAGATAGCTTTATTTTCTCTTTGTTTACTCAAATATTGAATGCTTATGTCTTATAAATTTAGTAGGAAAGTATTCTAATGACTTGCTTATGACACCCCATAGAATATATTATGTTTAGTACCTTGGACACTGTAGCTTATTTACTTAAATCTCTGATAAATTGTGTGTCTGGTATGCACAGTCTGGTTAGCACAGTTAGTAAGGTGTTGGGTTTGCACTATCAAATTAAGACTGTCATTGGTTCGAATCCTATGTTATCATGTTTTTATTTTACTAGTGTGGTTTGTGGCTCTATAATATGAATGCTTATGTCTTTTAACAACAATAGTCAAGTCTTCCCATGGACTTTTTAGTGAAACCCAATAGATAGCTTTATTTTCTCTTTGTTTACTCAAATATTGAATGCTTATGTCTTATAAATTTAGTAGGAAAGTATTCTAATGACTTTCTTATGACACCCCATAGAATATATTATGTTTAGTACCTTGGACACTGTAGCTTATTCACTTAAATCTCTGATAAATTGTGTGTCTGGTATGCACAGTCTGGTTAGCACAGTTAGTAAGGTGTTGGGTTTGCACTATCAAATTAAGACTGTCATTGGTTCGAATTCCATGTTATCATGTTTTTATTTTACTAGTGTGGTTTGTGGCTCTATAATATGAATGCTTATGTCTTTTAACAACAATAGTCAAGTCTTCCAATGGACTTTTTAGTGAAACCCAATAGATAGCTTTATTTTCTCTTTGTTTACTCAAATATTGAATGCTTATGTCTTATAAATTTAGTAGGAAAGTATTCTAATGACTTGCTTATGACACCCCATAGAATATATTATGTTTAGTACCTTGGACACTGTAGCTTATTCACTTAAATCTCTGATAAATTGTGTGTCTGGTATGCCCAGTCTGGTTAGCACAGTTAGTAAGGTGTTGGGTTTGCACTATCAAATTAAGACTGTCATTGGTTCGAATCCAATGCTATCGTGTTTTTATTTTACTAGTGTGGTTTGTGGCTCTATAATATGAATGCCTATGTCTTTTAACAACAATAGTCAAGTCTTCCAATGGACTTTTAAGTGAAACCCAATAGATAGCTTTATTTTCTCTTTGTTTACTCAAATGTTGAATGCTTATGTCTTATAAATTTAGTAGGAAAGTATTCTAATGACTTGCTTATGACACCCCATAGAATATATTATGTTTAGTACCTTGGACACTGTAGCTTATTTACTTAAATCTCTGATAAATTGTGTGTCTGGTATGCACAGTCTGGTTAGCACAGTTAGTAAGGTGTTGGGTTTGCACTATCAAATTAAGACTGTCATTGGTTCGAATCCCATGTTATCATGTTTTTATTTTACTAGTGTGGTTTGTGGCTCTATAATATGAATGCCTATGTCTTTTAACAACAATAGTCAAGTCTTCCAATGGACTTTTTAGTGAAACTCAATAGATAGCTTTATTTTCTCTTTGTTTACTAAAATATTGAATGCTTATGTCTTATAAATTTAGTAGGAAAGTATTCTAATGACTTGCTTATGACACCCCATAGAATATATTATGTTTAGCACCTTGGACACTGGTGCTTATTCACTTAAATCTCTGATAAATTGTGTGTCTGGCGTGCACAGTCTGGTTAGCACGGTTAGTAAGGTGTTGGGTTTGCACTATAAAATTAAGACTGTCATTGGTTCGAATCCCATGTTATTTTTTTTATTTTACTAGTGTGGTTTGTGGCTCTATAATATGAATGCCTATGTCTTTTAACAATAATAGTCAAGTCTTCCAATGGACTTTTTAGTGAAACCCAATAGATAGCTTTATTTTCTCTTTGTTTACTCAAATATTGAATGCTTATGTCTTATAAATTTAGTAGGAAAGTATTCTAATGACTTGCTTATGACATCCCACAGAATATATTATGTATAGTACCTTGGACACTGTAGCTTATTCACTTAAATATCTGATAAATTTGGCATCTGGTATGCACAGTCTGGTTAGCACAGTTAATAAGGTGTTGGGTTTGCACTATCAAATTAAGACTGTCATTGTTTCGAATCCCATGTTATCATGTTTTTATTTTACTAGTGTGGTTTGTGGCTCTATAATATGAATGCCTATGTCTTTTAACAACAATAGTCAAGTCTTCCAATGGACTTTTAAGTGAAACCCAATAGATAGCTTTATTTTCTCTTTGTTTACTCAAATATTGAATGCTTATGTCTTATAAATTTAGTAGTAAAGTATTCTAATGACTTGCTTATGACACCCCATAGAATATATTATGTTTAGTACCTTGGACACTGTAGCTTATTCACTTTAATCTCTGATAAATTGTGTTTTGTTATGCACAGTCTGGTTAGCACAGTTAGTAAGTTGTTGGGTTTGCACTATCAAGTTAAAACTGTCATTGGTTTGAATTACATGTTATCATGTTTTTATTTTACTAGTGTGGTTTGTGGCTCTATAATATGAATGCCTATGTCTTTTAACAACAATAGTCAAGTCTTTCAATGGACTTTTTAGTGAAACCCAATAGATAGCTTTATTTTCTCTTTGTTTACTCAAATATTGAATGCTTATGTCTTATAAATTTAGTAGGAAAGTATTCTAATGACTTGCTTATGACACCCCATAGAATATATTATGTTTAGTACTTTGGACACTGTAGCTTATTCACTTAAATTTCTGATAAATTGTGTGTCTGGTATGCACAGTCTGGTTAGCACAGTTAGTAAGGTGTTGGGTTTGTACTATCAAATTAATACTGTCATTGGTTCGAATCCCATGTTATCATGTTTTTATTTTACTAGTGTGGTTTGTGGCTCTATAATATGAATGCTTATGTCTTTTAACAACAATAGTCAAGTCTTCCAATGGACTTTTTAGTGAAACCCAATAGATAGCTTTATTTTCTCTTTGTTTACTCAAATATTGAATGCTTATGTCTTATAAATTTAGTAGGAAAGTATTCTAATGACTTGCTTATGACACCCCATAGAATATATTATGTTTAGTACCTTGGACACTGTAGCTTATTCACTTAAATCTCTGATAAATTGTGTGTCTGGTATGCACAGTCTGGTTAGCACAGTTAGTAAGGTGTTGGGTTTGCACTATCAAATTAAGACTGTCATTGGTTCGAATCCCATGCTATAATGTTTTTATTTTACTAGTGTGGTTTGTGGCTCTATAATATGAATGCCTATGTCTTTTAACAACAATAGTCAAGTCTTCCAATGGACTTTTAAGTGAAACCCAATAGATAGCTTTATTTTCTCTTTGTTTACTCAAATATTGAATGCTTATGTCTTATAAATTTAGTAGGAAAGTATTCTAATGACTTGCTTATGACACCCCATAGAATATATTATGTTTAGTACCTTGGACACTGTAGCTTATTTACTTAAATCTCTGATAAATTGTTTTTTGGTATGCACAGTCTGGTTAGCACAGTTAGTAAGGTGTTGGGTTTGCACTATCAAATTAAGACTGTCATTGGTTCGAATCCCATGTTATCATGTTTTTATTTTACTAGTGTGGTTTGTGGCTCTATAATATGAATGCTTATGTCTTTTAACAACAATAGTCAAGTCTTCCCATGGACTTTTTAGTGAAACCCAATAGATAGTTTTATTTTCTCATTGTTTACTCAAATATTGAATGCTTATGTCTTATAAATTTAGTAGGAAAGTATTCTAATGACTTGCTTATGACACCCCATAGAATATATTATGTTTAGTACCTTGGACACTGTAGCTTATTCACTTAAATCTCTGATAAATTGTGTCTGGTATGCACAGTCTGGTTAGCACAGTTAGTAAGGTGTTGGGTTTGCACTATCAAATTAAGACTGTCATTGGTTCGAATCCCATGTTATCATGTTTTTATTTTACTAGTGTGGTTTGTGGCTCTATAATATGAATGCTTATGTCTTTTAACAACAATAGTCAAGTCTTCCAATGGACTTTTTAGTGAAACCCAATAGATAGCTTTATTTTCTCTTTGTTTACTCAAATATTGAATGCTTATGTCTTATAAATTTAGTAGGAAAGTATTCTAATGACTTGCTTATGACACCCCATAGAATATATTATGTTTAGTACCTTGGACACTGTAGCTTATTCACTTAAATCTCTGATAAATTGTGTGTCTGGTATGCCAAGTCTGGTTAGCACAGTTAGTAAGGTGTTGGGTTTGCACTATCAAATTAAGACTGTCATTGGTTCGAATCCAATGCTATCATGTTTTTATTTTACTAGTGTGGTTTGTGGCTCTATAATATGAATGCCTATGTCTTTTAACAACAATAGTCAAGTCTTCCAATGGACTTTTAAGTGAAACCCAATAGATAGCTTTATTTTCTCTTTGTTTACTCAAATATTGAATGCTTATGTCTTATAAATTTAGTAGGAAAGTATTCTAATGACTTGCTTATGACACCCCATAGAATATATTATGTTTAGTACCTTGGACACTGTAGCTTATTTACTTAAATCTCTGATAAATTGTGTGTCTGGTATGCACAGTCTGGTTAGCACAGTTAGTAAGGTGTTGGGTTTGCACTATCAAATTAAGACTGTCATTGGTTCGAATCCCATGTTATCATGTTTTTATTTTACTAGTGTGGTTTGTGGCTCTATTATATGAATGCCTATGTCTTTTAACAACAATAGTCAAGTCTTCCAATGGACTTTTTAGTGAAACTCAATAGATAGCTTTATTTTCTCTTTGTTTACTAAAATATTGAATGCTTATGTCTTATAAATTTAGTAGGAAAGTATTCTAATGACTTGCTTATGACACCCCATAGAATATATTATGTTTAGCACCTTGGACACTGGTGCTTATTCACTTAAATCTCTGATAAATTGTGCGTCTGGCGTGCACAGTCTGGTTAGCACGGTTAGTAAGGTGTTGGGTTTGCACTATAAAATTAAGACTGTCATTGGTTCGAATCCCATGTTATTTTTTTTTATTTTACTAGTGTGGTTTGTGGCTCTATAATATGAATGCCTATGTCTTTTAACAACAATAGTCAAGTCTTCCAATGGACTTTTTAGTGAAACCCAATAGATAGCTTTATTTTCTCTTTGTTTACTCAAATATTGAATGCTTATGTCTTATAAATTTAGTAGGAAAGTATTCTAATGACTTGCTTATGACACCCCATAGAATATATTATGTTTAGTACCTTGGACACTGTAGCTTATTTACTTAAATCTCTGATAAATTGTGTGTCTGGTATGCACAGTCTGGTTAGCACAGTTAGTAAGGTGTTGGGTTTGCACTATCAAATTAAGACTGTCATTGGTTCGAATCCCATGTTATCATGTTTTTATTTTACTAGTGTGGTTTGTGGCTCTATAATATGAATGCTTATGTCTTTTAACAACAATAGTCAAGTCTTCCCATGGACTTTTTAGTGAAACCCAATAGATAGTTTTATTTTCTCATTGTTTACTCAAATATTGAATGCTTATGTCTTATAAATTTAGTAGGAAAGTATTCTAATGACTTGCTTATGACACCCCATAGAATATATTATGTTTAGTACCTTGGACACTGTAGCTTATTCACTTAAATCTCTGATAAATTGTGTGTCTGGTATGCACAGTCTGGTTAGTACAGTTAGTAAGGTGTTGGGTTTGCACTATCAAATTAAGACTGTCATTGGTTCGAATCCCATGTTATCATGTTTTTATTTTACTAGTGTGGTTTGTGGCTCTATAATATGAATGCTTATGTCTTTTAACAACAATAGTCAAGTCTTCCAATGGACTTTTTAGTGAAACCCAATAGATAGCTTTATTTTCTCTTTGTTTACTCAAATATTGAATGCTTATGTCTTATAAATTTAGTAGGAAAGTATTCTAATGACTTGCTTATGACACCCCATAGAATATATTATGTTTAGTACCTTGGACACTGTAGCTTATTCACTTAAATCTCTGATAAATTGTGTGTCTGGTATGCCAAGTCTGGTTAGCACAGTTAGTAAGGTGTTGGGTTTGCACTATCAAATTAAGACTGTCATTGGTTCGAATCCAATGCTATCATGTTTTTATTTTACTAGTGTGGTTTGTGGCTCTATAATATGAATGCCTATGTCTTTTAACAACAATAGTCAAGTCTTCCAATGGACTTTTAAGTGAAACCCAATAGATAGCTTTATTTTCTCTTTGTTTACTCAAATATTGAATGCTTATGTCTTATAAATTTAGTAGGAAAGTATTCTAATGACTTGCTTATGACACCCCATAGAATATATTATGTTTAGTACCTTGGACACTGTAGCTTATTTACTTAAATCTCTGATAAATTGTGTGTCTGGTATGCACAGTCTGGTTAGCACAGTTAGTAAGGTGTTGGGTTTGCACTATCAAATTAAGACTGTCATTGGTTCGAATCCCATGTTATCATGTTTTTATTTTACTAGTGTGGTTTGTGGCTCTATTATATGAATGCCTATGTCTTTTAACAACAATAGTCAAGTCTTCCAATGGACTTTTTAGTGAAACTCAATAGATAGCTTTATTTTCTCTTTGTTTACTAAAATATTGAATGCTTATGTCTTATAAATTTAGTAGGAAAGTATTCTAATGACTTGCTTATGACACCCCATAGAATATATTATGTTTAGCACCTTGGACACTGGTGCTTATTCACTTAAATCTCTGATAAATTGTGCGTCTGGCGTGCACAGTCTGGTTAGCACGGTTAGTAAGGTGTTGGGTTTGCACTATAAAATTAAGACTGTCATTGGTTCGAATCCCATGTTATTTTTTTTTATTTTACTAGTGTGGTTTGTGGCTCTATAATATGAATGCCTATGTCTTTTAACAACAATAGTCAAGTCTTCCAATGGACTTTTTAGTGAAACCCAATAGATAGCTTTATTTTCTCTTTGTTTACTCAAATATTGAATGCTTATGTCTTATAAATTTAGTAGGAAAGTATTCTAATGACTTGCTTATGACACCCCATAGAATATATTATGTTTATTACCTTAGACACTGTAGCTTATTCACTTAAATCTCTGATAAATAGTGTGTCTGGTATGCACAGTCTGGTTAGCACAGTTAGTAAGGTGTTGGGTTTTCACTATCAAATTAAGACTGTCATTGGTTTGAATCCCATGTTGTCATGTTTTTATTTTACTAGTGTGGTTTGTGGCTCTATTATATGAATGCCTATGTCTTTTAACAACAATAGTCAAGTCTTCCAATGGACTTTTTAGTGAAACCCAATAGATAGCTTTATTCTCTCTTTGTTTACTCAAATATTGAATGCTTATGTCTTATAAATTTAGTAGGAAAGTATTCTAATGACTTGCTTATGACACCCCATAGAATATATTATGTTTAGTACCTTGGACACTGTAGCTTATTCACTTAAATATCTGATAAATTTGGCATTTGGTATGCACAGTCTGGTTAGCACAGTTAGTAAGGTGTTAGGTTTGCACTATCAAGTTAAAACTGTCATTGGTTTGAATTCCATGTTATCATGTTTTTATTTTACTAGTGTGGTTTGTGGCTCTATAATATGAATGCCTATGTCTTTTAACAACAATAGTAAAATCTTTCAATGGACTTTTTAGTGAAACCCAATAGATAGCTTTATTTTATCTTTCTTTACTCAAATATTGAATGCTTATGTCTTATAAATTTAGTAGGAAAGTATTCTTATGACTTGCTTATGACACCCCATAGAATATATAATGTTTAGTACCTTGGACACTGTAGCTTATTCACTTAAATCTCTGATAAATTGTGTGTTTGGCATGCACAGTCTGGTTATTACAATTAGTAAAGTGTTGGGTTTGCGCTTTCAAATTAAGACTGTCATTGGTTCGAAACCCATGTTATCATGTTTTTATTTTACTAGTGTGGTTTGTGGCTCTATAATATGAATGCCTATGTCTTTTAACAACAATAGTCAAGTCTTCCAATGGACTTTAAAGTGAAACCCAATAGATAGCTTTATTTTCTCTTTGTTTACTCAAATATTGAATGCTTATGTCTTATAAATTTAGTAGTAAAGTATTCTAATGACTTGCTTATGACACCCCATAGAATATATTATGTTTAGTACCTTGGACACTGTAGCTTATTCACTTAAATATCTGATAAATTTGGCATCTGGTATGAACAGTCTGGTTAGCACAGTTAATAAGGTGTTGGGTTTGCACTATCAAATTAAGACTGTCATTGGTTCGAATCCCATGTTATCATGTTTTTATTTTACTAGTGTGGTTTGTGGCTCTATAATATGAATGCCTATGTCTTTTAACAACAATAGTCAAGTCTTTCAATGGACTTTTTAGTGAAACCCAATAGATAGCTTTATTTTCTCTTTGTTTACTCAATTATTGAATGCTTATGTCTTATAAATTTAGTAGTAAAGTATTCTAATGACTTGCTTATGACACCCTATAGAATATATTATGTTTAGTACCTTGGACACTGTAGCTTATTCACTTAAATCTCTGATAAATTGTGTGTTTGGCATGCACAGTCTGGTTATTACAATTAGTAAAGTGTTGGGTTTGCGCTTTCAAATTAAGACTGTCATTGGTTCGAATCCCATGTTATCATGTTTTTATTTTACTAGTGTGGTTTGTGGCTCTATAATATGAATGCCTATGTCTTTTAACAACAATAGTCAAGTCTTCCAATGGACTTTAAAGTGAAACCCAATAGATAGCTTTATTTTCTCTTTGTTTACTCAAATATTGAATGCTTATGTCTTATAAATTTAGTAGTAAAGTATTCTAATGACTTGCTTATGACACCCCATAGAATATATTATGTTTAGTACCTTGGACACTGTAGCTTATTCACTTAAATATCTGATAAATTTGGCATCTGGTATGAACAGTCTGGTTAGCACAGTTAATAAGGTGTTGGGTTTGCACTATCAAATTAAGACTGTCATTGGTTCGAATCCCATGTTATCATGTTTTTATTTTACTAGTGTGGTTTGTGGCTCTATAATATGAATGCCTATGTCTTTTAACAACAATAGTCAAGTCTTTCAATGGACTTTTTAGTGAAACCCAATAGATAGCTTTATTTTCTCTTTGTTTACTCAAATATTGAATGCTTATGTCTTATAAATTTAGTAGGAAAGTATTCTAATGACTTGCTTATGACACCCCATAGAATATATTATGTTTAGTACTTTGGACACTGTAGCTTATTCACTTAAATTTCTGATAAATTGTGTGTCTGGTATGCACAGTCTGGTTAGCACAGTTAGTAAGGTGTTGGGTTTGTACTATCAAATTAAGACTGTCATTGGTTCGAATTCTATGTTATCATGTTTTTATTTTACTAGTGTGGTTTGTGGCTCTCTAATATGAATGCTTATGTCTTTTAACAACAATAGTCAAGTCTTCCAATGGACTTTTTAGTGAAACCCAATAGATAGCTTTATTTTCTCTTTGTTTACTCAAATATTGAATGCTTATGTCTTATAAATTTAGTAGGAAAGTATTCTAATGACTTGCTTATGACACCCCATAGAATATATTATGTTTAGTACCTTGGACACTGTAGCTTATTCACTTAAATCTCTGATAAATTGTGTGTCTGGTATGCACAGTCTGGTTAGCACAGTTAGTAAGGTGTTGGGTTTGCACTATCAAATTAAGACTGTCATTGGTTCGAATCCCATGTTATCATGTTTTTATTTTACTAGTGTGGTTTGTGGCTCTATAATATGAATGCTTATGTCTTTTAACAACAATAGTCAAGTCTTCCAATGGACTTTTTAGTGAAACCCAATAGATAGCTTTATTTTCTCTTTGTTTACTCAAATATTGAATGCTTATGTCTTATAAATTTAGTAGGAAAGTATTCTAATGACTTGCTTATGACACCCCATAGAATATATTATGTTTAGTACCTTGGACACTGTAGCTTATTCACTTAAATCTCTGATAAATTGTGTGTCTGGTATGCACAGTCTGGTTAGCACAGTTAGTAAGGTGTTGGGTTTGCACTATCAAATTAAGACTGTCATTGGTTCGAATCCCATGTTATCATGTTTTTATTTTACTAGTGTGGTTTGTGGCTCTATAATATGAATGCTTATGTCTTTTAACAACAATAGTCAAGTCTTCCAATGGACTTTTTAGTGAAACCCAATAGATAGCTTTATTTTCTCTTTGTTTACTCAAATATTGAATGCTTATGTCTTATAAATTTAGTAGGAAAGTATTCTAATGACTTGCTTATGACACCCCATAGAATATATTATGTTTAGTACCTTGGACACTGTAGCTTATTCACTTAAATCTCTGATAAATTGTGTGTCTGGTATGCCCAGTCTGGTTAGCACAGTTAGTAAGGTGTTGGGTTTGCACTATCAAATTAAGACTGTCATTGGTTCGAATCCAATGCTATCATGTTTTTATTTTACTAGTGTGGTTTGTGGCTCTATAATATGAATGCCTATGTCTTTTAACAACAATAGTCAAGTCTTCCAATGGACTTTTAAGTGAAACCCAATAGATAGCTTTATTTTCTCTTTGTTTACTCAAATATTGAATGCTTATGTCTTATAAATTTAGTAGGAAAGTATTCTAATGACTTGCTTATGACACCCCATAGAATATATTATGTTTAGTACCTTGGACACTGTAGCTTATTTACTTAAATCTCTGATAAATTGTGTGTTTGGTATGCACAGTCTGGTTAGCACAGTTAGTAAGGTGTTGGGTTTGCACTATCAAATTAAGACTGTCGTTGGTTCAAATCCCATGTTATCATGTTTTTATTTTACTAGTGTGGTTTGTGGTAGAGATGAGCGGATTCGGTTTTACTCGGTTTTACTCGGTTCTCAAAACCGAATCTTATTGGCTATCCAAAACACGTGACATCCGTGAGCCAATAAGATTCGGTTTTGAGAACCGAGTAAAACCGAGTAAAACCGAATCCGCTCATCTCTAGTTTGTGGCTCCATAATATGAATGCCTATATCTTTTAACAACAATAGTCAAGTCTTCCAATGGACTTTTTAGTGAAACTCAATAGATAGCTTTATTTTCTCTTTGTTTACTAAAATATTGAATGCTTATGTCTTATAAATTTAGTAGGAAAGTATTCTAATGACTTGCTTATGACACCCCATAGAATATATTATGTTTAGCACCTTGGACACTGGTGCTTATTCACTTAAATCTCTGATAAATTGTGTGTCTGGCGTGCACAGTCTGGTTAGCACGGTTAGTAAGGTGTTGGGTTTGCACTATAAAATTAAGACTGTCATTGGTTCGAATCCCATGTTATTTTTTTTTTTATTTTACTAGTGTGGTTTGTGGCTCTATAATATGAATGCCTATGTCTTTTAACAACAATAGTCAAGTCTTCCAATGGACTTTTAAGTGAAACCCAATAGATAGCTTTATTTTATCTTTGTTTACTCAAATATTGAATGCTTATGTCTTATAAATTTAGTAGGAAAGTATTCTAATGACTTGCTTATGACACCCCATAGAATATATTATGTTTAGTACCTTGGACACTGTAGCTTATTTACTTAAATCTCTGATAAATTGTGTGTCTGGTATGCACAGTCTGGTTAGCACAGTTAGTAAGGTGTTGGGTTTGCACTATCAAATTAAGACTGTCATTGGTTCAAATCCCATGTTATCATGTTTTTATTTTACTAGTGTGGTTTGTGGCTCTATAATATGAATGCCTATGTCTTTTAACAACAATAGTCAAGTCTTCCAATGGACTTTTTAGTGAAACTCAATAGATAGCTTTATTTTCTCTTTGTTTACTAAAATATTGAATGCTTATGTCTTATAAATTTAGTAGGAAAGTATTCTAATGACTTGCTTATGACACCCCATAGAATATATTATGTTTAGCACCTTGGACACTGGTGCTTATTCACTTAAATCTCTGATAAATTGTGCGTCTGGCGTGCACAGACTGGTTAGCACGGTTAGTAAGGTGTTGGGTTTGCACTATAAAATTAAGACTGTCATTGGTTCGAATCCCATGTTATTTTTTTTTTTTTTTACTAGTGTGGTTTGTGGCTCTATAATATGAATGCCTATGTCTTTTAACAACAATAGTCAAGTCTTCCAATGGACTTTTTAGTGAAACCCAATAGATAGCTTTATTTTCTCTTTGTTTACTCAAATATTGAATGCTTATGTCTTATAAATTTAGTAGGAAAGTATTCTAATGACTTGCTTATGACACCCCATAGAATATATTATGTTTAGTACCTTGGACACTGTAGCTTATTCACTTAAATCTCTGATAAATTGTGTGTCTGGTATGCACAGTCTGGTTAGCACAGTTAGTAAGGTGTTGGGTTTGCACTATCAAATTAAGACTGTCATTGGTTCGAATCCAATGCTATCATGTTTTTATTTTACTAGTGTGGTTTGTGGCTCTATAATATGAATGCCTATGTCTTTTAACAACAATAGTCAAGTCTTCCAATGGACTTTTAAGTGAAACCCAATAGATAGCTTTATTTTCTCTTTGTTTACTCAAATATTGAATGCTTATGTCTTATAAATTTAGTAGGAAAGTATTCTAATGACTTGCTTATGACACCCCATAGAATATATTATGTTTAGTACCTTGGACACTGTAGCTTATTTACTTAAATCTCTGATAAATTGTGTGTCTGGTATGCACAGTCTGGTTAGCACAGTTAGTAAGGTGTTGGGTTTGCACTATCAAATTAAGACTGTCATTGGTTCGAATCCCATGTTATCATGTTTTTATTTTACTAGTGTGGTTTGTGGCTCTATAATATGAATGCCTATGTCTTTTAACTACAATAGTCAAGTCTTCCAATGGACTTTTTAGTGAAACTCAATAGATAGCTTTATTTTCTCTTTGTTTACTAAAATATTGAATGCTTATGTCTTATAAATTTAGTAGGAAAGTATTCTAATGACTTGCTTATGACACCCCATATAATATATTATGTTTAGCACCTTGGACACTGGTGCTTATTCACTTAAATCTCTGATAAATTGTGTGTCTGGCGTGCACAGTCTGGTTAGCACGGTTAGTAAGGTGTTGGGTTTGCACTATAAAATTAAGACTGTCATTGGTTCGAATCCCATGTTATTTTTTTTTATTTTACTAGTGTGGTTTGTGGCTCTATAATATGAATGCCTATGTCTTTTAACAACAATAGTCAAGTCTTCCAATGGACTTTTTAGTGAAACCCAATAGATAGCTTTATTTTCTCTTTGTTTACTCAAATATTGAATGCTTATGTCTTATAAATTTAGTAGGAAAGTATTCTAATGACTTGCTTATGACACCCCATAGAATAGATTATGTTTAGTACCTTGGACACTGTAGCTTATTCACTTAAATCTCTGATAAATTGTGTGTCTGGTATCCACAGTCTGGTTAGCACAGTTAGTAAGGTGTTGGGTTTGCACTATCAAATTAAAACTGTCATTGGTTTGAATCCCATGTTATCATGTTTTTATTTTACTAGTGTGGTTTGTGGCTCTATAATATGAATGCCTATGTCTTTTAACAACAATAGTCAAGTCTTCCAATGGACTTTTTAGTGAAACCCAATAGATAGCTTTATTTTCTCTTTGTTTACTCAAATATTGAATGCTTATGTCTTATAAATTTAGTAGGAAAGTATTCTAATGACTTGCTTATGACACCCCATAGAATATATTATGTTTATTACCTTAGACACTGTAGCTTATTCACTTAAATCTCTGATAAATTGTGTGTCTGGTATGCACAGTCTGGTTAGCACAGTTAGTAAGGTGTTGGGTTTGTACTATCAAATTAAGACTGTCATTGGTTCGAATCCCATGTTATCATGTTTTTATTTTACTAGTGTGGTTTGTGGCTCTATAATATGAATGCTTATGTCTTTTAACAACAATAGTCAAGTCTTCCAATGGACTTTTTAGTGAAACCCAATAGATAGCTTTATTTTCTCTTTGTTTACTCAAATATTGAATGCTTATGTCTTATAAATTTAGTAGGAAAGTATTCTAATGACTTGCTTATGACACCCCATAGAATATATTATGTTTAGTACCTTGGACACTGTAGCTTATTTACTTAAATCTCTGATAAATTGTGTGTCTGGTATGCACAGTCTGGTTAGCACAGTTAGTAAGGTGTTGGGTTTGCACTATCAAATTAAGACTGTCATTGGTTCGAATCCCATGTTATCATGTTTTTATTTTACTAGTGTGGTTTGTGGCTCTATAATATGAATGCCTATGTCTTTTAACAACAATAGTCAAGTCTTCCAATGGACTTTTTAGTGAAACTCAATAGATAGCTTTATTTTCTCTTTGTTTACTAAAATATTGAATGCTTATGTCTTATAAATTTAGTAGGAAAGTATTCTAATGACTTGCTTATGACACCCCATAGAATATATTATGTTTAGCACCTTGGACACTGGTGCTTATTCACTTAAATCTCTGATAAATTGTGTGTCTGGCGTGCACAGTCTGGTTAGCACGGTTAGTAAGGTGTTGGGTTTGCACTATAAAATTAAGACTGTCATTGGTTCGAATCCCATGTTATTTTTTTTATTTTACTAGTGTGGTTTGTGGCTCTATAATATGAATGCCTATGTCTTTTAACAACAATAGTCAAGTCTTCCAATGGACTTTTAAGTGAAACCCAATAGATAGCTTTATTTTCTCTTTGTTTACTCAAATATTGAATGCTTATGTCTTATAAATTTAGTAGGAAAGTATTCTAATGACTTGCTTATGACACCCCATAGAATATATTATGTTTAGTACCTTGGACACTGTAGCTTATTTACTTAAATCTCTGATAAATTGTTTGTCTGGTATGCACAGTCTGGTTAGCACAGTTAGTAAGGTGTTGGGTTTGCACTATCAAATTAAGACTGTCATTGGTTCAAATCCCATGTTATCATGTTTTTATTTTACTAGTGTGGTTTGTGGCTCTATAATATGAATGCCTATGTCTTTTAACAACAATAGTCAAGTCTTCCAATGGACTTTTTAGTGAAACTCAATAGATAGCTTTATTTTCTCTTTGTTTACTAAAATATTGAATGCTTATGTCTTATAAATTTAGTAGGAAAGTATTCTAATGACTTGCTTATGACACCCCATAGAATATATTATGTTTAGCACCTTGGACACTGGTGCTTATTCACTTAAATCTCTGATAAATTGTGCGTCTGGCGTGCACAGTCTGGTTAGCACGGTTAGTAAGGTGTTGGGTTTGCACTATAAAATTAAGACTGTCATTGGTTCGAATCCCATGTTATTTTTTTTTTTTACTAGTGTGGTTTGTGGCTCTATAATATGAATGCCTATGTCTTTTAACAACAATAGTCAAGTCTTCCAATGGACTTTTTAGTGAAACCCAATAGATAGCTTTATTCTCTCTTTGTTTACTCAAATATTGAATGCTTATGTCTTATAAATTTAGTAGGAAAGTATTCTAATGACTTGCTTATGACACCCCATAGAATATATTATGTTTAGTACCTTGGACACTGTAGCTTATTCACTTAAATATCTGATAAATTTGGCATTTGGTATGCACAGTCTGGTTAGCACAGTTAGTAAGGTGTTAGGTTTGCACTATCAAATTAAGGCTGTCATTGGTTCGAATCCCATGTTATTTTTTTATTTTACTAGTGTGGTTTGTGGCTCTATAATATGAATGCCTATGTCTTTTAACAACAATAGTCAAGTCTTCCAATGGACTTTTAAGTGAAACCCAATAGATAGCTTTATTTTATCTTTGTTTACTCAAATATTGAATGCTTATGTCTTATAAATTTAGTAGGAAAGTATTCTAATGACTTGCTTATGACACCCCATAGAATATATTATGTTTAGTACCTTGGACACTGTAGCTTATTTACTTAAATCTCTGATAAATTGTGTGTCTGGTATGCACAGTCTGGTTAGCACAGTTAGTAAGGTGTTGGGTTTGCACTATCAAATTAAGACTGTCATTGGTTCAAATCCCATGTTATCATGTTTTTATTTTACTAGTGTGGTTTGTGGCTCTATAATATGAATGCCTATGTCTTTTAACAACAATAGTCAAGTCTTCCAATGGACTTTTTAGTGAAACTCAATAGATAGCTTTATTTTCTCTTTGTTTACTAAAATATTGAATGCTTATGTCTTATAAATTTAGTAGGAAAGTATTCTAATGACTTGCTTATGACACCCCATAGAATATATTATGTTTAGCACCTTGGACACTGGTGCTTATTCACTTAAATCTCTGATAAATTGTGCGTCTGGCGTGCACAGACTGGTTAGCACGGTTAGTAAGGTGTTGGGTTTGCACTATAAAATTAAGACTGTCATTGGTTCGAATCCCATGTTATTTTTTTTTTTTTTTACTAGTGTGGTTTGTGGCTCTATAATATGAATGCCTATGTCTTTTAACAACAATAGTCAAGTCTTCCAATGGACTTTTTAGTGAAACCCAATAGATAGCTTTATTTTCTCTTTGTTTACTCAAATATTGAATGCTTATGTCTTATAAATTTAGTAGGAAAGTATTCTAATGACTTGCTTATGACACCCCATAGAATATATTATGTTTAGTACCTTGGACACTGTAGCTTATTCACTTAAATCTCTGATAAATTGTGTGTCTGGTATGCACAGTCTGGTTAGCACAGTTAGTAAGGTGTTGGGTTTGCACTATCAAATTAAGACTGTCATTGGTTCGAATCCAATGCTATCATGTTTTTATTTTACTAGTGTGGTTTGTGGCTCTATAATATGAATGCCTATGTCTTTTAACAACAATAGTCAAGTCTTCCAATGGACTTTTAAGTGAAACCCAATAGATAGCTTTATTTTCTCTTTGTTTACTCAAATATTGAATGCTTATGTCTTATAAATTTAGTAGGAAAGTATTCTAATGACTTGCTTATGACACCCCATAGAATATATTATGTTTAGTACCTTGGACACTGTAGCTTATTTACTTAAATCTCTGATAAATTGTGTGTCTGGTATGCACAGTCTGGTTAGCACAGTTAGTAAGGTGTTGGGTTTGCACTATCAAATTAAGACTGTCATTGGTTCGAATCCCATGTTATCATGTTTTTATTTTACTAGTGTGGTTTGTGGCTCTATAATATGAATGCCTATGTCTTTTAACTACAATAGTCAAGTCTTCCAATGGACTTTTTAGTGAAACTCAATAGATAGCTTTATTTTCTCTTTGTTTACTAAAATATTGAATGCTTATGTCTTATAAATTTAGTAGGAAAGTATTCTAATGACTTGCTTATGACACCCCATATAATATATTATGTTTAGCACCTTGGACACTGGTGCTTATTCACTTAAATCTCTGATAAATTGTGTGTCTGGCGTGCACAGTCTGGTTAGCACGGTTAGTAAGGTGTTGGGTTTGCACTATAAAATTAAGACTGTCATTGGTTCGAATCCCATGTTATTTTTTTTTATTTTACTAGTGTGGTTTGTGGCTCTATAATATGAATGCCTATGTCTTTTAACAACAATAGTCAAGTCTTCCAATGGACTTTTTAGTGAAACCCAATAGATAGCTTTATTTTCTCTTTGTTTACTCAAATATTGAATGCTTATGTCTTATAAATTTAGTAGGAAAGTATTCTAATGACTTGCTTATGACACCCCATAGAATAGATTATGTTTAGTACCTTGGACACTGTAGCTTATTCACTTAAATCTCTGATAAATTGTGTGTCTGGTATCCACAGTCTGGTTAGCACAGTTAGTAAGGTGTTGGGTTTGCACTATCAAATTAAAACTGTCATTGGTTTGAATCCCATGTTATCATGTTTTTATTTTACTAGTGTGGTTTGTGGCTCTATAATATGAATGCCTATGTCTTTTAACAACAATAGTCAAGTCTTCCAATGGACTTTTTAGTGAAACCCAATAGATAGCTTTATTTTCTCTTTGTTTACTCAAATATTGAATGCTTATGTCTTATAAATTTAGTAGGAAAGTATTCTAATGACTTGCTTATGACACCCCATAGAATATATTATGTTTATTACCTTAGACACTGTAGCTTATTCACTTAAATCTCTGATAAATTGTGTGTCTGGTATGCACAGTCTGGTTAGCACAGTTAGTAAGGTGTTGGGTTTGTACTATCAAATTAAGACTGTCATTGGTTCGAATCCCATGTTATCATGTTTTTATTTTACTAGTGTGGTTTGTGGCTCTATAATATGAATGCTTATGTCTTTTAACAACAATAGTCAAGTCTTCCAATGGACTTTTTAGTGAAACCCAATAGATAGCTTTATTTTCTCTTTGTTTACTCAAATATTGAATGCTTATGTCTTATAAATTTAGTAGGAAAGTATTCTAATGACTTGCTTATGACACCCCATAGAATATATTATGTTTAGTACCTTGGACACTGTAGCTTATTTACTTAAATCTCTGATAAATTGTGTGTCTGGTATGCACAGTCTGGTTAGCACAGTTAGTAAGGTGTTGGGTTTGCACTATCAAATTAAGACTGTCATTGGTTCGAATCCCATGTTATCATGTTTTTATTTTACTAGTGTGGTTTGTGGCTCTATAATATGAATGCCTATGTCTTTTAACAACAATAGTCAAGTCTTCCAATGGACTTTTTAGTGAAACTCAATAGATAGCTTTATTTTCTCTTTGTTTACTAAAATATTGAATGCTTATGTCTTATAAATTTAGTAGGAAAGTATTCTAATGACTTGCTTATGACACCCCATAGAATATATTATGTTTAGCACCTTGGACACTGGTGCTTATTCACTTAAATCTCTGATAAATTGTGTGTCTGGCGTGCACAGTCTGGTTAGCACGGTTAGTAAGGTGTTGGGTTTGCACTATAAAATTAAGACTGTCATTGGTTCGAATCCCATGTTATTTTTTTTATTTTACTAGTGTGGTTTGTGGCTCTATAATATGAATGCCTATGTCTTTTAACAACAATAGTCAAGTCTTCCAATGGACTTTTAAGTGAAACCCAATAGATAGCTTTATTTTCTCTTTGTTTACTCAAATATTGAATGCTTATGTCTTATAAATTTAGTAGGAAAGTATTCTAATGACTTGCTTATGACACCCCATAGAATATATTATGTTTAGTACCTTGGACACTGTAGCTTATTTACTTAAATCTCTGATAAATTGTTTGTCTGGTATGCACAGTCTGGTTAGCACAGTTAGTAAGGTGTTGGGTTTGCACTATCAAATTAAGACTGTCATTGGTTCAAATCCCATGTTATCATGTTTTTATTTTACTAGTGTGGTTTGTGGCTCTATAATATGAATGCCTATGTCTTTTAACAACAATAGTCAAGTCTTCCAATGGACTTTTTAGTGAAACTCAATAGATAGCTTTATTTTCTCTTTGTTTACTAAAATATTGAATGCTTATGTCTTATAAATTTAGTAGGAAAGTATTCTAATGACTTGCTTATGACACCCCATAGAATATATTATGTTTAGCACCTTGGACACTGGTGCTTATTCACTTAAATCTCTGATAAATTGTGCGTCTGGCGTGCACAGTCTGGTTAGCACGGTTAGTAAGGTGTTGGGTTTGCACTATAAAATTAAGACTGTCATTGGTTCGAATCCCATGTTATTTTTTTTTTTTACTAGTGTGGTTTGTGGCTCTATAATATGAATGCCTATGTCTTTTAACAACAATAGTCAAGTCTTCCAATGGACTTTTTAGTGAAACCCAATAGATAGCTTTATTCTCTCTTTGTTTACTCAAATATTGAATGCTTATGTCTTATAAATTTAGTAGGAAAGTATTCTAATGACTTGCTTATGACACCCCATAGAATATATTATGTTTAGTACCTTGGACACTGTAGCTTATTCACTTAAATATCTGATAAATTTGGCATTTGGTATGCACAGTCTGGTTAGCACAGTTAGTAAGGTGTTAGGTTTGCACTATCAAATTAAGGCTGTCATTGGTTCGAATCCCATGTTATTTTTTTATTTTACTAGTGTGGTTTGTGGCTCTATAATATGAATGCCTATGTCTTTTAACAACAATAGTCAAGTCTTCCAATGGACTTTTTAGTGAAACCCAATAGATAGCTTTATTTTCTCTTTGTTTACTCAAATATTGAATGCTTATGTCTTATAAATTTAGTAGTAAAGTATTCTAATGACTTGCTTATGACACCCTATAGAATATATTATGTTTAGTACCTTGGACACTGTAGCTTATTCACTTTAATCTCTGATAAATTGTGTTTTGTTATGCACAGTCTGGTTAGCACAGTTACTAAGGTGTTGGGTTTGCACTATCAAGTTAAAACTGTCATTGGTTTGAATTCCATGTTATCATGTTTTTATTTTACTAGTGTGGTTTGTGGCTCTATAATATGAATGCCTATGTCTTTTAACAACAATAGTAAAATCTTTCAATGGACTTTTTAGTGAAACCCAATAGATAGCTTTATTTTATCTTTCTTTACTCAAATATTGAATGCTTATGTCTTATAAATTTAGTAGGAAAGTATTCTTATGACTTGCTTATGACACCCCATAGAATATATAATGTTTAGTACCTTGGACACTGTAGCTTATTCACTTAAATCTCTGATAAATTGTGTGTTTGGCATGCACAGTCTGGTTAGCACAATTAGTAAAGTGTTGGGTTTGCGCTTTCAAATTAAGACTGTCATTGGTTCGAATCCCATGTTATCATGTTTTTATTTTACTAGTGTGGTTTGTGGCTCTATAATATGAATGCCTATGTCTTTTAACAACAATAGTCAAGTCTTCCAATGGACTTTTAAGTGAAACCCAATAGATAGCTTTATTTTCTCTTTGTTTACTCAAATATTGAATGCTTATGTCTTATAAATTTAGTAGGAAAGTATTCTAATGACTTGCTTATGACATCCCACAGAATATATTATGTATAGTACCTTGGACACTGTAGCTTATTCACTTAAATATCTGATAAATTTGGCATCTGGTATGCACAGTCTGGTTAGCACAGTTAATAAGGTGTTGGGTTTGCACTATCAAATTAAGACTGTCATTGGTTCGAATCCCATGTTATCATGTTTTTATTTTACTAGTGTGGTTTGTGGCTCTATAATATGAATGCCTATGTCTTTTAACAACAATAGTCAAGTCTTCCAATGGACTTTTAAGTGAAACCCAATAGATAGCTTTATTTTCTCTTTGTTTACTCAAATATTGAATGCTTATGTCTTATAAATTTAGTAGGAAAGTATTCTAATGACTTGCTTATGACACCCCATAGAATATATTATGTTTAGCACCTTGGACACTGGTGCTAATTCACTTAAATCTCTGATAAATTGTGTGTCTGGCGTGCACAGTCTGGTTAGCACGGTTAGTAAGGTGTTGGGTTTGCACTATAAAATTAAGACTGTCATTGGTTCGAATCCCATGTTATTTTTTTTTATTTTACTAGTGTGGTTTGTGGCTCTATAATATGAATGCCTATGTCTTTTAACAACAATAGTCAAGTCTTCCAATTGACTTTTTAGTGAAACCCAATAGATAGCTTAATTTTCTCTTTGTTTACTCAAATATTGAATGCTTATGTCTTATAAATTTAGTAGGAAAGTATTCTAATGACTTGCTTATGACACCCCATAGAATAGATTATGTTTAGTACCTTGGACACTGTAGCTTATTCACTTAAATCTCTGATAAATTGTGTGTCTGGTATGCACAGTCTGGTTAGCACAGTTAGTAAGGTGTTGGGTTTGCACTATCAAATTAAAACTGTCATTGGTTTGAATCCCATGTTATCATGTTTTTATTTTACTAGTGTGGTTTGTGGCTCTATAATATGAATGCCTATGTCTTTTAACAACAATAGTCAAGTCTTCCAATGGACTTTTTAGTGAAACCCAATAGATAGCTTTATTTTCTCTTTGTTTACTCAAATATTGAATGCTTATGTCTTATAAATTTAGTAGGAAAGTATTCTAATGACTTGCTTATGACACCCCATAGAATATATTATGTTTATTACCTTAGACACTGTAGCTTATTCACTTAAATCTCTGATAAAATGTGTGTCTGGTATGCACAGTCTGGTTAGCACAGTTAGTAAGGTGTTGGGTTTTCACTATCAAATTAAGACTGTCATTGGCTCAAATCCCATGTTATCATGTTTTTATTTTACTAGTGTGGTTTGTGGCTCTATAATATGAATGCCTATGTCTTTTAACAACAATAGTCAAGTCTTCCAATGGACTTTTTAGTGAAACCCAATAGATAGCTTTATTCTCTCTTTGTTTACTCAAATATTGAATGCTTATGTCTTATAAATTTAGTAGGAAAGTATTCTAATGACTTGCTTATGACACCCCATAGAATATATTATGTTTAGTACCTTGGACACTGTAGCTTATTCACTTAAATATCTGATAAATTTGGCATTTGGTATGCACAGTCTGGTTAGCACAGTTAGTAAGGTGTTAGGTTTGCACTATCAAATTAAGGCTGTCATTGGTTCGAATCCCATGTTATTTTTTTATTTTACTAGTGTGGTTTGTGGCTCTATAATATGAATGCCTATGTCTTTTAACAACAATAGTCAAGTCTTCCAATGGACTTTTTAGTGAAACCCAATAGATAGCTTTATTTTCTCTTTGTTTACTCAAATATTGAATGCTTATGTCTTATAAATTTAGTAGTAAAGTATTCTAATGACTTGCTTATGACACCCTATAGAATATATTATGTTTAGTACCTTGGACACTGTAGCTTATTCACTTTAATCTCTGATAAATTGTGTTTTGTTATGCACAGTCTGGTTAGCACAGTTACTAAGGTGTTGGGTTTGCACTATCAAGTTAAAACTGTCATTGGTTTGAATTCCATGTTATCATGTTTTTATTTTACTAGTGTGGTTTGTGGCTCTATAATATGAATGCCTATGTCTTTTAACAACAATAGTAAAATCTTTCAATGGACTTTTTAGTGAAACCCAATAGATAGCTTTATTTTATCTTTCTTTACTCAAATATTGAATGCTTATGTCTTATAAATTTAGTAGGAAAGTATTCTTATGACTTGCTTATGACACCCCATAGAATATATAATGTTTAGTACCTTGGACACTGTAGCTTATTCACTTAAATCTCTGATAAATTGTGTGTTTGGCATGCACAGTCTGGTTAGCACAATTAGTAAAGTGTTGGGTTTGCGCTTTCAAATTAAGACTGTCATTGGTTCGAATCCCATGTTATCATGTTTTTATTTTACTAGTGTGGTTTGTGGCTCTATAATATGAATGCCTATGTCTTTTAACAACAATAGTCAAGTCTTCCAATGGACTTTTAAGTGAAACCCAATAGATAGCTTTATTTTCTCTTTGTTTACTCAAATATTGAATGCTTATGTCTTATAAATTTAGTAGGAAAGTATTCTAATGACTTGCTTATGACATCCCACAGAATATATTATGTATAGTACCTTGGACACTGTAGCTTATTCACTTAAATATCTGATAAATTTGGCATCTGGTATGCACAGTCTGGTTAGCACAGTTAATAAGGTGTTGGGTTTGCACTATCAAATTAAGACTGTCATTGGTTCGAATCCCATGTTATCATGTTTTTATTTTACTAGTGTGGTTTGTGGCTCTATAATATGAATGCCTATGTCTTTTAACAACAATAGTCAAGTCTTCCAATGGACTTTTAAGTGAAACCCAATAGATAGCTTTATTTTCTCTTTGTTTACTCAAATATTGAATGCTTATGTCTTATAAATTTAGTAGGAAAGTATTCTAATGACTTGCTTATGACACCCCATAGAATATATTATGTTTAGCACCTTGGACACTGGTGCTAATTCACTTAAATCTCTGATAAATTGTGTGTCTGGCGTGCACAGTCTGGTTAGCACGGTTAGTAAGGTGTTGGGTTTGCACTATAAAATTAAGACTGTCATTGGTTCGAATCCCATGTTATTTTTTTTTATTTTACTAGTGTGGTTTGTGGCTCTATAATATGAATGCCTATGTCTTTTAACAACAATAGTCAAGTCTTCCAATTGACTTTTTAGTGAAACCCAATAGATAGCTTAATTTTCTCTTTGTTTACTCAAATATTGAATGCTTATGTCTTATAAATTTAGTAGGAAAGTATTCTAATGACTTGCTTATGACACCCCATAGAATAGATTATGTTTAGTACCTTGGACACTGTAGCTTATTCACTTAAATCTCTGATAAATTGTGTGTCTGGTATGCACAGTCTGGTTAGCACAGTTAGTAAGGTGTTGGGTTTGCACTATCAAATTAAAACTGTCATTGGTTTGAATCCCATGTTATCATGTTTTTATTTTACTAGTGTGGTTTGTGGCTCTATAATATGAATGCCTATGTCTTTTAACAACAATAGTCAAGTCTTCCAATGGACTTTTTAGTGAAACCCAATAGATAGCTTTATTTTCTCTTTGTTTACTCAAATATTGAATGCTTATGTCTTATAAATTTAGTAGGAAAGTATTCTAATGACTTGCTTATGACACCCCATAGAATATATTATGTTTATTACCTTAGACACTGTAGCTTATTCACTTAAATCTCTGATAAAATGTGTGTCTGGTATGCACAGTCTGGTTAGCACAGTTAGTAAGGTGTTGGGTTTTCACTATCAAATTAAGACTGTCATTGGCTCAAATCCCATGTTATCATGTTTTTATTTTACTAGTGTGGTTTGTGGCTCTATAATATGAATGCCTATGTCTTTTAACAACAATAGTCAAGTCTTCCAATGGACTTTTTAGTGAAACCCAATAGATAGCTTTATTCTCTCTTTGTTTACTCAAATATTGAATGCTTATGTCTTATAAATTTAGTAGGAAAGTATTCTAATGACTTGCTTATGACACCCCATAGAATATATTATGTTTAGTACCTTGGACACTGTAGCTTATTCACTTAAATCTCTGATAAATTGTGTGTCTGGTATGCACAGTCTGGTTAGCACAGTTAGTAAGGTGTTGGGTTTGCACTATCAAATTAAAACTGTCATTGGTTTGAATCCCATGTTATCATGTTTTTATTTTACTAGTGTGGTTTGTGGCTCTATAATATGAATGCCTATGTCTTTTAACAACAATAGTCAAGTCTTCCAATGGACTTTTTAGTGAAACCCAATAGATAGCTTTATTTTCTCTTTGTTTACTCAAATATTGAATGCTTATGTCTTATAAATTTAGTAGGAAAGTATTCTAATGACTTGCTTATGACACCCCATAGAATATATTATGTTTATTACCTTAGACACTGTAGCTTATTCACTTAAATCTCTGATAAAATGTGTGTCTGGTATGCACAGTCTGGTTAGCACAGTTAGTAAGGTGTTGGGTTTTCACTATCAAATTAAGACTGTCATTGGCTCAAATCCCATGTTATCATGTTTTTATTTTACTAGTGTGGTTTGTGGCTCTATAATATGAATGCCTATGTCTTTTAACAACAATAGTCAAGTCTTCCAATGGACTTTTTAGTGAAACCCAATAGATAGCTTTATTCTCTCTTTGTTTACTCAAATATTGAATGCTTATGTCTTATAAATTTAGTAGGAAAGTATTCTAATGACTTGCTTATGACACCCCATAGAATATATTATGTTTAGTACCTTGGACACTGTAGCTTATTCACTTAAATATCTGATAAATTTGGCATTTGGTATGCACAGTCTGGTTAGCACAGTTAGTAAGGTGTTAGGTTTGCACTATCAAATTAAGGCTGTCATTGGTTCGAATCCCATGTTATTTTTTTATTTTACTAGTGTGGTTTGTGGCTCTATAATATGAATGCCTATGTCTTTTAACAACAATAGTCAAGTCTTCCAATGGACTTTTTAGTGAAACCCAATAGATAGCTTTATTTTCTCTTTGTTTACTCAAATATTGAATGCTTATGTCTTATAAATTTAGTAGTAAAGTATTCTAATGACTTGCTTATGACACCCTATAGAATATATTATGTTTAGTACCTTGGACACTGTAGCTTATTCACTTTAATCTCTGATAAATTGTGTTTTGTTATGCACAGTCTGGTTAGCACAGTTACTAAGGTGTTGGGTTTGCACTATCAAGTTAAAACTGTCATTGGTTTGAATTCCATGTTATCATGTTTTTATTTTACTAGTGTGGTTTGTGGCTCTATAATATGAATGCCTATGTCTTTTAACAACAATAGTAAAATCTTTCAATGGACTTTTTAGTGAAACCCAATAGATAGCTTTATTTTATCTTTCTTTACTCAAATATTGAATGCTTATGTCTTATAAATTTAGTAGGAAAGTATTCTTATGACTTGCTTATGACACCCCATAGAATATATAATGTTTAGTACCTTGGACACTGTAGCTTATTCACTTAAATCTCTGATAAATTGTGTGTTTGGCATGCACAGTCTGGTTAGCACAATTAGTAAAGTGTTGGGTTTGCGCTTTCAAATTAAGACTGTCATTGGTTCGAATCCCATGTTATCATGTTTTTATTTTACTAGTGTGGTTTGTGGCTCTATAATATGAATGCCTATGTCTTTTAACAACAATAGTCAAGTCTTCCAATGGACTTTTAAGTGAAACCCAATAGATAGCTTTATTTTCTCTTTGTTTACTCAAATATTGAATGCTTATGTCTTATAAATTTAGTAGGAAAGTATTCTAATGACTTGCTTATGACATCCCACAGAATATATTATGTATAGTACCTTGGACACTGTAGCTTATTCACTTAAATATCTGATAAATTTGGCATCTGGTATGCACAGTCTGGTTAGCACAGTTAATAAGGTGTTGGGTTTGCACTATCAAATTAAGACTGTCATTGGTTCGAATCCCATGTTATCATGTTTTTATTTTACTAGTGTGGTTTGTGGCTCTATAATATGAATGCCTATGTCTTTTAACAACAATAGTCAAGTCTTCCAATGGACTTTTAAGTGAAACCCAATAGATAGCTTTATTTTCTCTTTGTTTACTCAAATATTGAATGCTTATGTCTTATAAATTTAGTAGGAAAGTATTCTAATGACTTGCTTATGACACCCCATAGAATATATTATGTTTAGCACCTTGGACACTGGTGCTAATTCACTTAAATCTCTGATAAATTGTGTGTCTGGCGTGCACAGTCTGGTTAGCACGGTTAGTAAGGTGTTGGGTTTGCACTATAAAATTAAGACTGTCATTGGTTCGAATCCCATGTTATTTTTTTTTATTTTACTAGTGTGGTTTGTGGCTCTATAATATGAATGCCTATATCTTTTAACAACAATAGTCAAGTCTTCCAATTGACTTTTTAGTGAAACCCAATAGATAGCTTAATTTTCTCTTTGTTTACTCAAATATTGAATGCTTATGTCTTATAAATTTAGTAGGAAAGTATTCTAATGACTTGCTTATGACACCCCATAGAATAGATTATGTTTAGTACCTTGGACACTGTAGCTTATTCACTTAAATCTCTGATAAATTGTGTGTCTGGTATGCACAGTCTGGTTAGCACAGTTAGTAAGGTGTTGGGTTTGCACTATCAAATTAAAACTGTCATTGGTTTGAATCCCATGTTATCATGTTTTTATTTTACTAGTGTGGTTTGTGGCTCTATAATATGAATGCCTATGTCTTTTAACAACAATAGTCAAGTCTTCCAATGGACTTTTTAGTGAAACCCAATAGATAGCTTTATTTTCTCTTTGTTTACTCAAATATTGAATGCTTATGTCTTATAAATTTAGTAGGAAAGTATTCTAATGACTTGCTTATGACACCCCATAGAATATATTATGTTTATTACCTTAGACACTGTAGCTTATTCACTTAAATCTCTGATAAAATGTGTGTCTGGTATGCACAGTCTGGTTAGCACAGTTAGTAAGGTGTTGGGTTTTCACTATCAAATTAAGACTGTCATTGGCTCAAATCCCATGTTATCATGTTTTTATTTTACTAGTGTGGTTTGTGGCTCTATAATATGAATGCCTATGTCTTTTAACAACAATAGTCAAGTCTTCCAATGGACTTTTTAGTGAAACCCAATAGATAGCTTTATTCTCTCTTTGTTTACTCAAATATTGAATGCTTATGTCTTATAAATTTAGTAGGAAAGTATTCTAATGACTTGCTTATGACACCCCATAGAATATATTATGTTTAGTACCTTGGACACTGTAGCTTATTCACTTAAATATCTGATAAATTTGGCATTTGGTATGCACAGTCTGGTTAGCACAGTTAGTAAGGTGTTAGGTTTGCACTATCAAATTAAGGCTGTCATTGGTTCGAATCCCATGTTATTTTTTTATTTTACTAGTGTGGTTTGTGGCTCTATAATATGAATGCCTATGTCTTTTAACAACAATAGTCAAGTCTTCCAATGGACTTTTTAGTGAAACCCAATAGATAGCTTTATTTTCTCTTTGTTTACTCAAATATTGAATGCTTATGTCTTATAAATTTAGTAGTAAAGTATTCTAATGACTTGCTTATGACACCCTATAGAATATATTATGTTTAGTACCTTGGACACTGTAGCTTATTCACTTTAATCTCTGATAAATTGTGTTTTGTTATGCACAGTCTGGTTAGCACAGTTACTAAGGTGTTGGGTTTGCACTATCAAGTTAAAACTGTCATTGGTTTGAATTCCATGTTATCATGTTTTTATTTTACTAGTGTGGTTTGTGGCTCTATAATATGAATGCCTATGTCTTTTAACAACAATAGTAAAATCTTTCAATGGACTTTTTAGTGAAACCCAATAGATAGCTTTATTTTATCTTTCTTTACTCAAATATTGAATGCTTATGTCTTATAAATTTAGTAGGAAAGTATTCTTATGACTTGCTTATGACACCCCATAGAATATATAATGTTTAGTACCTTGGACACTGTAGCTTATTCACTTAAATCTCTGATAAATTGTGTGTTTGGCATGCACAGTCTGGTTAGCACAATTAGTAAAGTGTTGGGTTTGCGCTTTCAAATTAAGACTGTCATTGGTTCGAATCCCATGTTATCATGTTTTTATTTTACTAGTGTGGTTTGTGGCTCTATAATATGAATGCCTATGTCTTTTAACAACAATAGTCAAGTCTTCCAATGGACTTTTAAGTGAAACCCAATAGATAGCTTTATTTTCTCTTTGTTTACTCAAATATTGAATGCTTATGTCTTATAAATTTAGTAGGAAAGTATTCTAATGACTTGCTTATGACATCCCACAGAATATATTATGTATAGTACCTTGGACACTGTAGCTTATTCACTTAAATATCTGATAAATTTGGCATCTGGTATGCACAGTCTGGTTAGCACAGTTAATAAGGTGTTGGGTTTGCACTATCAAATTAAGACTGTCATTGGTTCGAATCCCATGTTATCATGTTTTTATTTTACTAGTGTGGTTTGTGGCTCTATAATATGAATGCCTATGTCTTTTAACAACAATAGTCAAGTCTTCCAATGGACTTTTAAGTGAAACCCAATAGATAGCTTTATTTTCTCTTTGTTTACTCAAATATTGAATGCTTATGTCTTATAAATTTAGTAGGAAAGTATTCTAATGACTTGCTTATGACACCCCATAGAATATATTATGTTTAGCACCTTGGACACTGGTGCTAATTCACTTAAATCTCTGATAAATTGTGTGTCTGGCGTGCACAGTCTGGTTAGCACGGTTAGTAAGGTGTTGGGTTTGCACTATAAAATTAAGACTGTCATTGGTTCGAATCCCATGTTATTTTTTTTTATTTTACTAGTGTGGTTTGTGGCTCTATAATATGAATGCCTATGTCTTTTAACAACAATAGTCAAGTCTTCCAATTGACTTTTTAGTGAAACCCAATAGATAGCTTAATTTTCTCTTTGTTTACTCAAATATTGAATGCTTATGTCTTATAAATTTAGTAGGAAAGTATTCTAATGACTTGCTTATGACACCCCATAGAATAGATTATGTTTAGTACCTTGGACACTGTAGCTTATTCACTTAAATCTCTGATAAATTGTGTGTCTGGTATGCACAGTCTGGTTAGCACAGTTAGTAAGGTGTTGGGTTTGCACTATCAAATTAAAACTGTCATTGGTTTGAATCCCATGTTATCATGTTTTTATTTTACTAGTGTGGTTTGTGGCTCTATAATATGAATGCCTATGTCTTTTAACAACAATAGTCAAGTCTTCCAATGGACTTTTTAGTGAAACCCAATAGATAGCTTTATTTTCTCTTTGTTTACTCAAATATTGAATGCTTATGTCTTATAAATTTAGTAGGAAAGTATTCTAATGACTTGCTTATGACACCCCATAGAATATATTATGTTTATTACCTTAGACACTGTAGCTTATTCACTTAAATCTCTGATAAAATGTGTGTCTGGTATGCACAGTCTGGTTAGCACAGTTAGTAAGGTGTTGGGTTTTCACTATCAAATTAAGACTGTCATTGGCTCAAATCCCATGTTATCATGTTTTTATTTTACTAGTGTGGTTTGTGGCTCTATAATATGAATGCCTATGTCTTTTAACAACAATAGTCAAGTCTTCCAATGGACTTTTTAGTGAAACCCAATAGATAGCTTTATTCTCTCTTTGTTTACTCAAATATTGAATGCTTATGTCTTATAAATTTAGTAGGAAAGTATTCTAATGACTTGCTTATGACACCCCATAGAATATATTATGTTTAGTACCTTGGACACTGTAGCTTATTCACTTAAATATCTGATAAATTTGGCATTTGGTATGCACAGTCTGGTTAGCACAGTTAGTAAGGTGTTAGGTTTGCACTATCAAATTAAGGCTGTCATTGGTTCGAATCCCATGTTATTTTTTTATTTTACTAGTGTGGTTTGTGGCTCTATAATATGAATGCCTATGTCTTTTAACAACAATAGTCAAGTCTTCCAATGGACTTTTTAGTGAAACCCAATAGATAGCTTTATTTTCTCTTTGTTTACTCAAATATTGAATGCTTATGTCTTATAAATTTAGTAGTAAAGTATTCTAATGACTTGCTTATGACACCCTATAGAATATATTATGTTTAGTACCTTGGACACTGTAGCTTATTCACTTTAATCTCTGATAAATTGTGTTTTGTTATGCACAGTCTGGTTAGCACAGTTAGTAAGGTGTTGGGTTTGCACTATCAAATTAAGACTGTCATTGGTTCGAATCCCATGTTATCATGTTTTTATTTTACTAGTGTGGTTTGTGGCTCTATAATATGAATGCTTATGTCTTTTAACAACAATAGTCAAGTCTTCCCATGGACTTTTTAGTGAAACCCAATAGATAGCTTTATTTTCTCTTTGTTTACTCAAATATTGAATGCTTATGTCTTATAAATTTAGTAGGAAAGTATTCTAATGACTTGCTTATGACACCCCATAGAATATATTATGTTTAGTACCTTGGACACTGTAGCTTATTCACTTAAATCTCTGATAAATTGTGTGTCTGGTATGCACAGTCTGGTTAGCACAGTTAGTAAGGTGTTGGGTTTGCACTATCAAATTAAGACTGTCATTGGTTCGAATCCCATGTTATCATGTTTTTATTTTACTAGTGTGGTTTGTGGCTCTATAATATGAATGCTTATGTCTTTTAACAACAATAGTCAAGTCTTCCAATGGACTTTTTAGTGAAACCCAATAGATAGCTTTATTTTCTCTTTGTTTACTCAAATATTGAATGCTTATGTCTTATAAATTTAGTAGGAAAGTATTCTAATGACTTGCTTATGACACCCCATAGAATATATTATGTTTAGTACCTTGGACACTGTAGCTTATTCACTTAAATCTCTGATAAATTGTGTGTCTGGTATGCACAGTCTGGTTAGCACAGTTAGTAAGGTGTTGGGTTTGCACTATCAAATTAAGACTGTCTTTGGTTCGAATCCAATGCTATCATGTTTTTATTTTACTAGTGTGGTTTGTGGCTCTATAATATGAATGCCTATGTCTTTTAACAACAATAGTCAAGTCTTCCAATGGACTTTTAAGTGAAACCCAATAGATAGCTTTATTTTCTCTTTGTTTACTCAAATATTGAATGCTTATGTCTTATAAATTTAGTAGGAAAGTATTCTAATGACTTGCTTATGACACCCCATAGAATATATTATGTTTAGTACCTAGGACACTGTAGCTTATTTACTTAAATCTCTGATAAATTGTGTGTCTGGTATGCACAGTCTGGTTAGCACAGTTAGTAAGGTGTTGGGTTTGCACTATCAAATTAAGACTGTCATTGGTTCGAATCCCATGTTATCATGTTTTTATTTTACTAGTGTGGTTTGTGGCTCTATAATATAAATGCCTATGTCTTTTAACAACAATAGTCAAGTCTTCCAATGGACTTTTTAGTGAAACCCAATAGATAGCTTTATTTTCTCTTTGTTTACTCAAATATTGAATGCTTATGTCTTATAAATTTAGTAGGAAAGTATTCTAATGACTTGCTTATGACACCCCATAGAATATATTATGTTTATTACCTTAGACACTGTAGCTTATTCACTTAAATCTCTGATAAATTGTGTGCCTGGTATGCACAGTCTGGTTAGCACAGTTAGTAAGGTGTTGGGTTTGCACTATCAAATTAAGACTGTCATTGGTTCGAATCCCATGTTATCATGTTTTTATTTTACTAGTGTGGTTTGTGGCTCTATAATATAAATGCCTATGTCTTTTAACAACAATAGTCAAGTCTTCCAATGGACTTTTTAGTGAAACCCAATAGATAGCTTTATTCTCTCTTTGTTTACTCAAATATTGAATGCTTATGTCTTATAAATTTAGTAGTAAAGTATTCTAATGACTTGCTTATGACACCCTATAGAATATATTATGTTTAGTACCTTGGACACTGTAGTTTATTCACTTTAATCTCTGATAAATTGTGTTTTGTTATGCACAGTCTGGTTAGCACAGTGACTAATGTGTTGGGTTTGCACTATCAAGTTAAAACTGTCATTGGTTTGAATTCCATGTTATCATGTTTTTATTTTACTAGTGTGGTTTGTGGCTCTATAATATGAATGCCTATGTCTTTTAACAACAATAGTCAAATCTTTCAATGTACTTTTTAGTGAAACCCAATAGATAGCTTTATTTTATCTTTCTTTACTCAAATATTGAATGCTTATGTCTTATAAATTTAGTAGGAAAGTATTCTTATGACTTGCTTATGACACCCCATAGAATATATAATGTTTAGTACTTTGGACACTGTAGCTTATTCACTTAAATTTCTGATAAATTGTGTGTTTGGTATGCACAGTCTGGTTAGCACAGTTAGTAAGGTGTTGGGTTTGTACTATCAAATTAAGACTGTCATTGGTTCGAATCCCATGTTATCATGTTTTTATTTTACTAGTGTGGTTTGTGGCTCTATAATATGAATGCTTATGTCTTTTAACAACAATAGTCAAGTCTTCCAATGGACTTTTTAGTGAAACCCAATAGATAGCTTTATTTTCTCTTTGTTTACTCAAATATTGAATACTTATGTCTTATAAATTTAGTAGGAAAGTATTCTAATGACTTGCTTATGACACCCCATAGAATATATTATGTTTAGTACCTTGGACACTGTAGCTTATTCACTTAAATCTCTGATAAATTGTGTGTCTGGTATGCACAGTCTGGTTAGCACAGTTAGTAAGGTGTTGGGTTTGCACTATCAAATTAAGACTGTCATTGGTTCGAATCCCATGCTATCATGTTTTTATTTTACTAGTGTGGTTTGTGGCTCTATAATATGAATGCCTATGTCTTTTAACAACAATAGTCAAGTCTTCCAATGGACTTTTAAGTGAAACCCAATAGATAGCTTTATTTTCTCTTTGTTTACTCAAATATTGAATGCTTATGTCTTATAAATTTAGTAGTAAAGTATTCTAATGACTTGCTTATGACACCCCGTAGAATAGATTATGTTTAGTACCTTGGACACTGTAGCTTATTCACTTTAATCTCTGATAAATTGTGTTTTGTTATGCACAGTCTGGTTAGCACAGTTAGTAAGTTGTTGGGTTTGCACTATCAAGTTAAAACTGTCATTGGTTTGAATTCTATGTTATCATGTTTTTATTTTACTAGTGTGGTTTGTGGCTCTATAATATGAATGCCTATGTCTTTTAAATACAATAGTCAAGTCTTCCAATGGACTTTTAAGTGAAACCCAATAGATAGCTTTATTTTCTCTTTGTTTACTCAAATATTGAATGCTTATGTCTTATAAATTTAGTAGGAAAGTATTCTAATGACTTGCTTATGACACCCCATAGAATATATTATGTTTAGTACCTTGGACACTGTAGCTTATTTACTTAAATCTCTGATAAATTGTGTGTCTGGTATGCACAGTCTGGTTAGCACAGTTAGTAAGGTGTTGGGTTTGCACTATCAAATTAAGACTGTCATTGGTTCGAATCCCATGCTATCATGTTTTTATTTTACTAGTGTGGTTTGTGGCTCTATAATATGAATGCTTATGTCTTTTAACAACAATAGTCAAGTCTTCCAATGGACTTTTTAGTGAAACCCAATAGATAGCTTTATTTTCTCTTTGTTTACTCAAATATTGAATGCTTATGTCATATAAATTTAGTAGGAAAGTATTCTAATGACTTGCTTATGACACCCCATAGAATATATTATGTTTAGTACCTTGGACACTGTAGCTTATTCACTTAAATCTCTGATAAATTGTGTGTCTGGTATGCACAGTCTGGTTAGCACAGTTAGTAAGGTGTTGGGTTTGCACTATCAAATTAAGACTGTCATTGGTTCGAATCCCATGTTATCATGTTTTTATTTTACTAGTGTGGTTTGTGGCTCTATAATATGAATGCTTATGTCTTTTAACAACAATAGTCAAGTCTTCCAATGGACTTTTTAGTGAAACCCAATAGATAGCTTTATTTTCTCTTTGTTTACTCAAATATTGAATGCTTATGTCTTATAAATTTAGTAGGAAAGTATTCTAATGACTTGCTTATGACATCCCACAGAATATATTATGTATAGTAATTTGGACACTGTAGCTTATTCACTTAAATATCTGATAAATTTGGCATCTGGTATGCACAGTCTGGTTAGCACAGTTAATAAGGTGTTGGGTTTGCACAATCAAATTGAGACTGTCATTGGTTCGAATCCCATGTTATAATGTTTTTATTTTACTAGTGTGGTTTGTGGCTCTATAATATGAATGCCTATGTCTTTTAACAACAATAGTCAAGTCTTCCAATGGACTTTTACGTGAAACCCAATAGATAGCTTTATTTTCTCTTTGTTTACTCAAATATTGAATGCTTATGTCTTATAAATTTAGTAGTAAAGTATTCTAATGACTTGCTTATGACACCCCATAGAATATATTATGTTTAGTACCTTGGACACTGTAGCTTATTCACTTAAATTTCTGATAAATTGTGTGTCTGGTATGCACAGTCTGGTTAGCACAGTTAGTAAGGTGTTGGGTTTGTACTATCAAATTAAGACTGTCATTGGTTCGAATCCCATGTTATCATGTTTTTATTTTACTAGTGTGGTTTGTGGCTCTATAATATGAATGCTTATGTCTTTTAACAACAATAATCAAGTCTTCCAATGGACTTTTTAGTGAAACCCAATAGATAGCTTTATTTTCTCTTTGTTTACTCAAATATTGAATACTTATGTCTTATAAATTTAGTAGGAAAGTATTCTAATGACTTGCTTATGACACCCCATAGAATATATTATGTTTAGTACCTTGGACACTGTAGCTTATTCACTTAAATCTCTGATAAATTGTGTGTCTGGTATGCACAGTCTGGTTAGCACAGTTAGTAAGGTGTTGGGTTTGCACTATCAAATTAAGACTGTCATTGGTTTGAATCCCATGCTATCACGTTTTTATTTTACTAGTGTGGTTTGTGGCTCTATAATATGAATGCCTATGTCTTTTAACAACAATAGTCAAGTCTTCCAATGGACTTTTAAGTGAAACCCAATAGATAGCTTTATTTTCTCTTTGTTTACTCAAATATTGAATGCTTATGTCTTATAAATTTAGTAGGAAAGTATTCTAATGACTTGCTTATGACACCCCATAGAATATATTATGTTTAGTACCTTGGACACTGTAGCTTATTCACTTAAATCTCTGATAAATTGTGTGTCTGGTATGTACGGTCTGGTTAGCACAGTTAGTAAGGTGTTGGGTTTGCACTATCAAATTAAGACTGTCATTGGTTCGAATCCCATGCTATCACGTTTTTATTTTACTAGTGTGGTTTGTGGCTCTATAATATGAATGCCTATGTCTTTTAACAACAATAGTCAAGTCTTCCAATGGACTATTAAGTGAAACCCAATAGATAGCTTTATTTTCTCTTTGTTTACTCAAATATTGAATGCTTATGTCTTATAAATTTAGTAGTAAAGTATTCTAATGACTTGCTTATGACACCCTATAGAATATATTATGTTTAGTACCTTGGACACTGTAGCTTATTCACTTTAATCTCTGATAAATTGTGTTTTGTTATGCACAGTCTGGTTAGCACAGTTACTAAGGTGTTGGGTTTGCACTATCAAGTTAAAACTGTCATTGGTTTGAATTCCATGTTATCATGTTTTTATTTTACTAGTGTGGTTTGTGGCTCTATAATATGAATGCCTATGTCTTTTAACAACAATAGTCAAATCTTTCAATGGACTTTTTAGTGAAACCCAATAGATAGCTTTATTTTATCTTTCTTTACTCAAATATTGAATGCTTATGTCTTATAAATTTAGTAGGAAAGTATTCTTATGACTTGCTTATGACACCCCATAGAATATATAATGTTTAGTACCTTGGACACTGTAGCTTATTCACTTAAATCTCTGATAAATTGTGTGTTTGGCATGCACAGTCTGGTTAGCACAATTAGTAAAGTGTTGGGTTTGCGCTATCAAATTAAGACTGTCATTGGTTCAAATCCCATGTTATCATGTTTTTATTTTACTAGTGTGGTTTGTGGCTCTATAATATGAATGCCTATGTCTTTTAACAACAATAGTCAAGTCTTCCAATGGACTTTTAAGTGAAACCCAATAGATAGCTTTATTTTCTCTTTGTTTACTCAAATATTGAATGCTTATGTCTTATAAATTTAGTAGGAAAGTATTCTAATGACTTGCTTATGACATCCCACAGAATATATTATGTATAGTACCTTGGACACTGTAGCTTATTCACTTAAATATCTGATAAATTTGGCATCTGGTATGCACAGTCTGGTTAGCACAGTTAATAAGGTGTTGGGTTTGCACAATCAAATTAAGACTGTCATTGGTTCGAATCCCATGTTATCATGTTTTTATTTTACTAGTGTGGTTTGTGGCTCTATAATATGAATGCCTATGTCTTTTAACAACAATAGTCAAGTCTTCCAATGGACTTTTACGTGAAACCCAATAGATAGCTTTATTTTCTCTTTGTTTACTCAAATATTGAATGCTTATGTCTTATAAATTTAGTAGTAAAGTATTCTAATGACTTGCTTATGACACCCCATAGAATATATTATGTTTAGTACCTTGGACACTGTAGCTTATTCACTTTAATCTCTGATAAATTGTGTTTTGTTATGCACAGTCTGGTTAGCACAGTTAGTAAGTTGTTGGGTTTGCACTATCAAGTTAAAACTGTCATTGGTTTGAATTCCATGTTATCATGTTTTTATTTTACTAGTGTGGTTTGTGGCTCTATAATATGAATGCCTATGTCTTTTAACAACAATAGTCAAGTCTTTCAATGGACTTTTTAGTGAAACCCAATAGATAGCTTTATTTTCTCTTTGTTTACTCAAATATTGAATGCTTATGTCTTATAAATTTAGTAGGAAAGTATTCTAATGACTTGCTTATGACACCCCATAGAATATATTATGTTTAGTACTTTGGACACTGTAGCTTATTCACTTAAATTTCTGATAAATTGTGTCTCTGGTATGCACAGTCTGGTTAGCACAGTTAGTAAGGTGTTGGGTTTGTACTATCAAATTAAGACTGTCATTGGTTCGAATCCCATGTTATCATGTTTTTATTTTACTAGTGTGGTTTGTGGCTCTATAATATGAATGCCTATGTCTTTTAACAACAATAGTCAAGTCTTCCAATGGACTTTTACGTGAAACCCAATAGATAGCTTTATTTTCTCTTTGTTTACTCAAATATTGAATGCTTATGTCTTATAAATTTAGTAGTAAAGTATTCTAATGACTTGCTTATGACACCCCATAGAATATATTATGTTTAGTACCTTGGACACTGTAGCTTATTCACTTTAATCTCTGATAAATTGTGTTTTGTTATGCACAGTCTGGTTAGCACAGTTAGTAAGTTGTTGGGTTTGCACTATCAAGTTAAAACTGTCATTGGTTTGAATTCCATGTTATCATGTTTTTATTTTACTAGTGTGGTTTGTGGCTCTATAATATGAATGCCTATGTCTTTTAACAACAATAGTCAAGTCTTTCAATGGACTTTTTAGTGAAACCCAATAGATAGCTTTATTTTCTCTTTGTTTACTCAAATATTGAATGCTTATGTCTTATAAATTTAGTAGGAAAGTATTCTAATGACTTGCTTATGACACCCCATAGAATATATTATGTTTAGTACCTTGGACACTGTAGCTTATTCACTTAAATTTCTGATAAATTGTGCCTCTGGTATGCACAGTCTGGTTAGCACAGTTAGTAAGGTGTTGGGTTTGTGCAATCAAATTAAGACTGTCATTGGTTCGAATCCCATGTTATCATGTTTTTATTTTACTAGTGTGGTTTGTGGCTCTATAATATGAATGCTTATGTCTTTTAACAACAATAGTCAAGTCTTCCAATGGACTTTTTAGTGAAACCCAATAGATAGCTTTATTTTCTCTTTGTTTACTCAAATATTGAATGCTTATGTCTTATAAATTTAGTAGGAAAGTATTCTAATGACTTGCTTTTGACACCCCATAGAATATATTATGTTTAGTACCTTGGACACTGTAGCTTATTTACTTAAATCTCTAATAAATTGTGTGTCTGGTATGCACAGTCTGGTTAGCACAGTTAGTAAGGTGTTGGGTTTGCACTATCAAATTAAGACTGTCATTGGTTCGAATCCCATGCTATCATGTTTTTATTTTACTAGTGTGGTTTGTGGATCTATAATATGAATGCCTATGTCTTTTAACAACAATAGTCAAGTCTTCCAATGGACTTTTTAGTGAAACCCAATAGATAGCTTTATTTTCTCTTTGTTTACTCAAATATTGAATGCTTATGTCTTATAAATTTAGTAGGAAAGTATTCTAATGACTTGCTTATGACACCCCATAGAATATATTATGTTTAGTACCTTGGACACTGTAGCTTATTCACTTTAATCTCTGATAAATTGTGTTTTGTTATGCACAGTCTGGTTAGCACAGTTACTAAGGTGTTGGGTTTGCACTATCAAGTTAAAACTGTCATTGGTTTGAATTCCATGTTATCATGTTTTTATTTTACTAGTGTGGTTTGTGGCTCTATAATATGAATGCCTATGTATTTTAACAACAATAGTCAAATCTTTCAATGGACTTTTTAGTGAAACCCAATAGATAGCTTTATTTTATCTTCCTTTACTCAAATATTGAATGCTTATGTCTTATAAATTTAGTAGGAAAGTATTCTTATGACTTGCTTATGACACCCCATAGAATATATAATGTTTAGTACCTTGGACACTGTAGCTTATTCACTTAAATCTCTGATAAATTGTGTGATTGGCATGCACAGTCTGGTTAGCACAATTAGTAAAGTGTTGGGTTTGCGCAATCAAATTAAGACTGTCATTGGTTCAAATCCCATGTTATCATGTTTTTATTTTACTAGTGTGGTTTGTGGCTCTATAATATGAATGCCTATGTCTTTTAAAAACAATAGTCAAGTCTTCCAATGGACTTTTAAGTGAAACCCAATAGATAGCTTTATTTTCTCTTTGTTTACTCAAATATTGAATGCTTATGTCTTATAAATTTAGTAGGAAAGTATTCTAATGACTTGCTTATGACACCCCATAGAATATATTATGTTTATTACCTTAGACACTGTAGCTTATTCACTTAAATCTCTGATAAATTGTGTGTCTGGTATGCACAGTCTGGTTAGCACAGTTAGTAAGGTGTTGGGTTTTCACTATCAAATTAAGACTGTCATTGGTTCGAATCCCATGTTATCATGTTTTTATTTTACTAGTGTGGTTTGTGGCTCTATTATATGAATGCCTATGTCTTTTAACAACAATAGTCAAGTCTTCCAATGGACTTTTTAGTGAAACCCAATAGATAGCTTTATTCTCTCTTTGTTTACTCAAATATTGAATGCTTATGTCTTATAAATTTAGTAGTAAAGTATTCTAATGACTTGCTTATGACACCCTATAGAATATATTATGTTTAGTACCTTGGACACTGTAGCTTATTCACTTTAATCTCTGATAAATTGTGTTTTGTTATGCACAGTCTGGTTAGCACAGTGACTAAGGTGTTGGGTTTGCACTATCAAGTTAAAACTGTCATTGGTTTGAATTCCATGTTATCATGTTTTTATTTTACTAGTGTGGTTTGTGGCTCTATAATATGAATGCCTATGTCTTTTAACAACAATAGTCAAATCTTTCAATGGACTTTTTAGTGAAACCCAATAGATAGCTTTATTTTCTCTTTCTTTACTCAAATATTGAATGCTTATGTCTTATACATTTAGTAGGAAAGTATTCTAATGACTTGCTTATGACACCCCATAGAATATATTATGTTTAGTACTTTGGACACTGTAGCTTATTCACTTAAATTTCTGATAAATTGTGTGTCTGGTATGCACAGTCTGGTTAGCACAGTTAGTAAGGTGTTGGGTTTGTACTATCAAATTAAGACTGTCATTGGTTCGAATCCCATGTTATCATGTTTTTATTTTACTAGTGTGGTTTGTGGCTCTATAATATGAATGCTTATGTCTTTTAACAACAATAGTCAAGTCTTCCAATGGACTTTTTAGTGAAACCCAATAGATAGCTTTATTTTCTCTTTGTTTACTCAAATATTGAATGCTTATGTCTTATAAATTTAGTAGGAAAGTATTCTAATGACTTGCTTATGACACCCCATAGAATATATTATGTTTAGTACCTTGGACACTGTAGCTTATTCACTTAAATCTCTGATAAATTGTGTGTCTGGTATGCACAGTCTGGTTAGCACAGTTAGTAAGGTGTTGTGTTTGCACTATCAAATTAAGACTGTCATTGGTTCGAATCCCATGCTATCATGTTTTTATTTTACTAGTGTGGTTTGTGGCTCTATAATATGAATGCCTATGTCTTTTAACAACAATAGTCAAGTCTTCCAATGGACTTTTAAGTGAAACCCAATAGATAGCTTTATTTTCTCTTTGTTTACTCAAATATTGAATGCTTATGTCTTATAAATTTAGTAGTAAAGTTTTCTAATGACTTGCTTATGACACCCTATAGAATATATTATGTTTAGTACCTTGGACACTGTAGCTTATTCACTTTAATCTCTGATAAATTGTGTTTTGTTATGCACAGTCTGGTTAGCACAGTTACTAAGGTGTTGGGTTTGCACTATCAAGTTAAAACTGTCATTGGTTTGAATTCCATGTTATCATGTTTTTATTTTACTAGTGTGGTTTGTGGCTCTATAATATGAATGCCTATGTCTTTTAACAACAATAGTCAAATCTTTCAATGGACTTTTTAGTGAAACCCAATAGATAGCTTTATTTTATATTTCTTTACTCAAATATTGAATGCTTATGTCTTATAAATTTAGTAGGAAAGTATTCTTATGACTTGCTTATGACACCCCATAGAATATATAATGTTTAGTACCTTGGACACTGTAGCTTATTCTCTTAAATCTCTGATAAATTGTGTGTTTGGCATGCACAGTCTGGTTAGCACAATTAGTAAAGTGTTGGGTTTGCGCTATCAAATTAAGACTGTCATTGGTTCAAATCCCATGTTATCATGTTTTTATTTTACTAGTGTGGTTTGTGGCTCTATAATATGAATGCCTATGTCTTTTAACAACAATAGTCAAGTCTTCCAATGGACTTTTAAGTGAAACCCAATAGATAGCTTTATTTTCTCTTTGTTTACTCAAATATTGAATGCTTATGTCTTATAAATTTAGTAGGAAAGTATTCTAATGACTTGCTTATGACATCCCACAGAATATATTATGTATAGTACCTTGGACACTGTAGCTTATTCACTTAAATATCTGATAAATTTGGCATCTGGTATGCACAGTCTGGTTAGCACAGTTAAAAAGGTGTTGGGTTTGCACTATCAAATTAAGACTGTCATTGGTTCAAATCCCATGTTATCATGTTTTTATTTTACTAGTGTGGTTTGTGGCTCTATAATATGAATGCCTATGTCTTTTAACAACAATAGTCAAGTCTTCCAATGGACTTTTAAGTGAAACCCAATAGATAGCTTTATTTTCTCTTTGTTTACTCAAATATTGAATGCTTATGTCTTATAAATTTAGTAGTAAAGTATTCTAATGACTTGCTTATGACACCCCATAGAATATATTATGTTTAGTACCTTGGACACTGTAGCTTATTCACTTTAATCTCTGATAAATTGAGTTTTGTTATGCACAGTCTGGTTAGCACAGTTAGTAAGTTGTTGGGTTTGCACTATCAAGTTAAAACTGTCATTGGTTTGAATTCCATGTTATCATGTTTTTATTTTACTAGTGTGGTTTGTGGCTCTATAATATGAATGCTTATGTCTTTTAACAACAATAGTCAAGTCTTCCAATGGACTTTTTAGTGAAACCCAATAGATAGCTTTATTTTCTCTTTGTTTACTCAAATATTGAATGCTTATGTCTTATAAATTTAGTAGGAAAGTATTCTAATGACTTGCTTATGACACCCCATAGAATATATTATGTTTAGTACCTTGGACACTGTAGCTTATTCACTTAAATCTCTGATAAATTGTGTGTCTGGTATGCACAGTCTGGTTAGCACAGTTAGTAAGGTGTTGTGTTTGCACTATCAAATTAAGACTGTCATTGGTTCGAATCCCATGCTATCATGTTTTTATTTTACTAGTGTGGTTTGTGGCTCTATAATATGAATGCCTATGTCTTTTAACAACAATAGTCAAGTCTTCCAATGGACTTTTAAGTGAAACCCAATAGATAGCTTTATTTTCTCTTTGTTTACTCAAATATTGAATGCTTATGTCTTATAAATTTAGTAGTAAAGTTTTCTAATGACTTGCTTATGACACCCCATAGAATAGATTATGTTTAGTACCTTGGACACTGTAGCTTATTCACTTTAATCTCTGATAAATTGTGTTTTGTTATGCACAGTCTGGTTAGCACAGTTACTAAGGTGTTGGGTTTGCACTATCAAGTTAAAACTGTCATTGGTTTGAATTCCATGTTATCATGTTTTTATTTTACTAGTGTGGTTTGTGGCTCTATAATATGAATGCCTATGTCTTTTAACAACAATAGTCAAATCTTTCAATGGACTTTTTAGTGAAACCCAATAGATAGCTTTATTTTATATTTCTTTACTCAAATATTGAATGCTTATGTCTTATAAATTTAGTAGGAAAGTATTCTTATGACTTGCTTATGACACCCCATAGAATATATAATGTTTAGTACCTTGGACACTGTAGCTTATTCTCTTAAATCTCTGATAAATTGTGTTTTTGGCATGCACAGTCTGGTTAGCACAATTAGTAAAGTGTTGGGTTTGCGCTATCAAATTAAGACTGTCATTGGTTCAAATCCCATGTTATCATGTTTTTATTTTACTAGTGTGGTTTGTGGCTCTATAATATGAATGCCTATGTCTTTTAACAACAATAGTCAAGTCTTCCAATGGACTTTTAAGTGAAACCCAATAGATAGCTTTATTTTCTCTTTGTTTACTCAAATATTGAATGCTTATGTCTTATAAATTTAGTAGGAAAGTATTCTAATGACTTGCTTATGACATCCCACAGAATATATTATGTATAGTACCTTGGACACTGTAGCTTATTCACTTAAATATCTGATAAATTTGGCATCTGGTATGCACAGTCTGGTTAGCACAGTTAAAAAGGTGTTGGGTTTGCACTATCAAATTAAGACTGTCATTGGTTCGAATCCCATGTTATCATGTTTTTATTTTACTAGTGTGGTTTGTGGCTCTATAATATGAATGCCTATGTCTTTTAACAACAATAGTCAAGTCTTCCAATGGACTTTTAAGTGAAACCCAATAGATAGCTTTATTTTCTCTTTGTTTACTCAAATATTGAATGCTTATGTCTTATAAATTTAGTAGTAAAGTATTCTAATGACTTGCTTATGACACCCCATAGAATATATTATGTTTAGTACCTTGGACACTGTAGCTTATTCACTTTAATCTCTGATAAATTGAGTTTTGTTATGCACAGTCTGGTTAGCACAGTTAGTAAGTTGTTGGGTTTGCACTATCAAGTTAAAACTGTCATTGGTTTGAATTCCATGTTATCATGTTTTTATTTTACTAGTGTGGTTTGTGGCTCTATAATATGAATGCCTATGTCTTTTAACAACAATAGTCAAGTCTTTCAATGGACTTTTTAGTGAAACCCAATAGATAGCTTTATTTTCTCTTTGTTTACTCAAATATTGAATGCTTATGTCTTATAAATTTAGTAGGAAAGTATTCTAATGACTTGCTTATGACACCCCATAGAATATATTATGTTTAGTACCTTGGACACTGTAGCTTATTCACTTAAATCTCTGATAAATTGTGTGTCTGGTATGCACAGTCTGGTTAGCACAGTTAGTAAGGTGTTGGGTTTGCACTATCAAATTAAGACTGTTATTGGTTCGAATCCCATGCTATCATGTTTTTATTTTACTAGTGTGGTTTGTGGCTCTATAATATGAATGCCTATGTCTTTTAACAACAATAGTCAAGTCTTCCAATGGACTTTTAAGTGAAACCCAATAGATAGCTTTATTTTCTCTTTGTTTACTCAAATATTGAATGCTTATGTCTTATAAATTTAGTAGGAAAGTATTCTAATGACTTGCTTATGACACCCCATAGAATATATTATGTTTAGTACCTTGGACACTGTAGCTTATTTACTTAAATCTCTGATAAATTGTGTGTCTGGTATGCACAGTCTGGTTAGCACAGTTAGTAAGGTGTTGGGTTTGCACTATCAAATTAAGACTGTCATTGGTTCAAATCCCATGTTATCATGTTTTTATTTTACTAGTGTGGTTTGTGGCTCTATAATATGAATGCTTATGTCTTTTAACAACAATAGTCAAGTCTTCCAATGGACTTTTTAGTGAAACCCAATAGATAGCTTTATTTTCTCTTTGTTTACTCAAATATTGAATGCTTATGTCTTATAAATTTAGTAGGAAAGTATTCTAATGACTTGCTTATGACACCCCATAGAATATATTATGTTTAGTACCTTGGACACTGTAGCTTATTCACTTAAATCTCTGATAAATTGTATGTCTGGTATGTACAGTCTGGTTAGCACAGTTAGTAAGGTGTTGGGTTTGCACTATCAAATTAAGACTGTCATTGGTTCAAATCCCATGTTATCATGTTTTTATTTTACTAGTGTGGTTTGTGGCTCTATAATATGAATGCCTATGTCTTTTAACAACAATAGTCAAGTCTTCCAATGGACTTTTAAGTGAAACCCAATAGATAGCTTTATTTTCTCTTTGTTTACTCAAATATTGAATGCTTATGTCTTATAAATTTAGTAGGAAAGTATTCTAATGACTTGCTTATGACACCCCATAGAATATATTATGTTTAGTACCTTGGACACTGTAGCTTATTCACTTAAATCTCTGATAAATTGTGTGTCTGGTATGCACAGTCTGGTTAGCACAGTTAGTAAGGTGTTGGGTTTGCACTATCAAATTAAGACTGTTATTGGTTCGAATCCCATGCTATCATGTTTTTATTTTACTAGTGTGGTTTGTGGCTCTATAATATGAATGCTTATGTCTTTTAACAATAGTCAAGTCTTCCAATGGACTTTTTAGTGAAACCCAATAGATAGCTTTATTTTCTCTTTGTTTACTCAAATATTGAATGCTTATGTCTTATAAATTTAGTAGGAAAGTATTCTAATGACTTGCTTATGACATCCCACAGAATATATTATGTATAGTACCTTGGACACTGTAGCTTATTCACTTAAATATCTGATAAATTTGGCATCTGGTATGCACAGTCTGGTTAGCACAGTTAATAAGGTGTTGGGTTTGCACTATCAAATTAAGACTGTCATTGGTTCGAATCCCATGTTATCATGTTTTTATTTTACTAGTGTGGTTTGTGGCTCTATAATATGAATGCCTATGTCTTTTAACAACAATAGTCAAGTCTTCCAATGGACTTTTAAGTGAAACCCAATAGATAGCTTTATTTTCTCTTTGTTTACTCAAATATTGAATGCTTATGTCTTATAAATTTAGTAGGAAAGTATTCTAATGACTTGCTTATGACACCCCATAGAATATATTATGTTTAGTACCTTGGACACTGTAGCTTATTTACTTAAATCTCTGATAAATTGTGTGTCTGGTATGCACAGTCTGGTTAGCACAGTTAGTAAGGTGTTGGGTTTGCACTATCAAATTAAGACTGTCATTGGTTCAAATCCCATGTTATCATGTTTTTATTTTACTAGTGTGGTTTGTGGCTCTATAATATGAATGCTTATGTCTTTTAACAACAATAGTCAAGTCTTCCAATGGACTTTTTAGTGAAACCCAATAGATAGCTTTATTTTCTCTTTGTTTACTCAAATATTGAATGCTTATGTCTTATAAATTTAGTAGGAAAGTATTCTAATGACTTGCTTATGACATCCCACAGAATATATTATGTATAGTACCTTGGACACTGTAGCTTATTCACTTAAATATCTGATAAATTTGGCATCTGGTATGCACAGTCTGGTTAGCACAGTTAAAAAGGTGTTGGGTTTGCACTATCAAATTAAGACTGTCATTGGTTCAAATCCCATGTTATCATGTTTTTATTTTACTAGTGTGGTTTGTGGCTCTATAATATGAATGCCTATGTCTTTTAACAACAATAGTCAAGTCTTCCAATGGACTTTTAAGTGAAACCCAATAGATAGCTTTATTTTCTCTTTGTTTACTCAAATATTGAATGCTTATGTCTTATAAATTTAGTAGTAAAGTATTCTAATGACTTGCTTATGACACCCCATAGAATATATTATGTTTAGTACCTTGGACACTGTAGCTTATTCACTTTAATCTCTGATAAATTGAGTTTTGTTATGCACAGTCTGGTTAGCACAGTTAGTAAGTTGTTGGGTTTGCACTATCAAGTTAAAACTGTCATTGGTTTGAATTCCATGTTATCATGTTTTTATTTTACTAGTGTGGTTTGTGGCTCTATAATATGAATGCTTATGTCTTTTAACAACAATAGTCAAGTCTTCCAATGGACTTTTTAGTGAAACCCAATAGATAGCTTTATTTTCTCTTTGTTTACTCAAATATTGAATGCTTATGTCTTATAAATTTAGTAGGAAAGTATTCTAATGACTTGCTTATGACACCCCATAGAATATATTATGTTTAGTACCTTGGACACTGTAGCTTATTCACTTAAATCTCTGATAAATTGTGTGTCTGGTATGCACAGTCTGGTTAGCACAGTTAGTAAGGTGTTGTGTTTGCACTATCAAATTAAGACTGTCATTGGTTCGAATCCCATGCTATCATGTTTTTATTTTACTAGTGTGGTTTGTGGCTCTATAATATGAATGCCTATGTCTTTTAACAACAATAGTCAAGTCTTCCAATGGACTTTTAAGTGAAACCCAATAGATAGCTTTATTTTCTCTTTGTTTACTCAAATATTGAATGCTTATGTCTTATAAATTTAGTAGTAAAGTTTTCTAATGACTTGCTTATGACACCCCATAGAATAGATTATGTTTAGTACCTTGGACACTGTAGCTTATTCACTTTAATCTCTGATAAATTGTGTTTTGTTATGCACAGTCTGGTTAGCACAGTTACTAAGGTGTTGGGTTTGCACTATCAAGTTAAAACTGTCATTGGTTTGAATTCCATGTTATCATGTTTTTATTTTACTAGTGTGGTTTGTGGCTCTATAATATGAATGCCTATGTCTTTTAACAACAATAGTCAAATCTTTCAATGGACTTTTTAGTGAAACCCAATAGATAGCTTTATTTTATATTTCTTTACTCAAATATTGAATGCTTATGTCTTATAAATTTAGTAGGAAAGTATTCTTATGACTTGCTTATGACACCCCATAGAATATATAATGTTTAGTACCTTGGACACTGTAGCTTATTCTCTTAAATCTCTGATAAATTGTGTTTTTGGCATGCACAGTCTGGTTAGCACAATTAGTAAAGTGTTGGGTTTGCGCTATCAAATTAAGACTGTCATTGGTTCAAATCCCATGTTATCATGTTTTTATTTTACTAGTGTGGTTTGTGGCTCTATAATATGAATGCCTATGTCTTTTAACAACAATAGTCAAGTCTTCCAATGGACTTTTAAGTGAAACCCAATAGATAGCTTTATTTTCTCTTTGTTTACTCAAATATTGAATGCTTATGTCTTATAAATTTAGTAGGAAAGTATTCTAATGACTTGCTTATGACATCCCACAGAATATATTATGTATAGTACCTTGGACACTGTAGCTTATTCACTTAAATATCTGATAAATTTGGCATCTGGTATGCACAGTCTGGTTAGCACAGTTAAAAAGGTGTTGGGTTTGCACTATCAAATTAAGACTGTCATTGGTTCGAATCCCATGTTATCATGTTTTTATTTTACTAGTGTGGTTTGTGGCTCTATAATATGAATGCCTATGTCTTTTAACAACAATAGTCAAGTCTTCCAATGGACTTTTAAGTGAAACCCAATAGATAGCTTTATTTTCTCTTTGTTTACTCAAATATTGAATGCTTATGTCTTATAAATTTAGTAGTAAAGTATTCTAATGACTTGCTTATGACACCCCATAGAATATATTATGTTTAGTACCTTGGACACTGTAGCTTATTCACTTTAATCTCTGATAAATTGAGTTTTGTTATGCACAGTCTGGTTAGCACAGTTAGTAAGTTGTTGGGTTTGCACTATCAAGTTAAAACTGTCATTGGTTTGAATTCCATGTTATCATGTTTTTATTTTACTAGTGTGGTTTGTGGCTCTATAATATGAATGCCTATGTCTTTTAACAACAATAGTCAAGTCTTTCAATGGACTTTTTAGTGAAACCCAATAGATAGCTTTATTTTCTCTTTGTTTACTCAAATATTGAATGCTTATGTCTTATAAATTTAGTAGGAAAGTATTCTAATGACTTGCTTATGACACCCCATAGAATATATTATGTTTAGTACCTTGGACACTGTAGCTTATTCACTTAAATCTCTGATAAATTGTGTGTCTGGTATGCACAGTCTGGTTAGCACAGTTAGTAAGGTGTTGGGTTTGCACTATCAAATTAAGACTGTTATTGGTTCGAATCCCATGCTATCATGTTTTTATTTTACTAGTGTGGTTTGTGGCTCTATAATATGAATGCCTATGTCTTTTAACAACAATAGTCAAGTCTTCCAATGGACTTTTAAGTGAAACCCAATAGATAGCTTTATTTTCTCTTTGTTTACTCAAATATTGAATGCTTATGTCTTATAAATTTAGTAGGAAAGTATTCTAATGACTTGCTTATGACACCCCATAGAATATATTATGTTTAGTACCTTGGACACTGTAGCTTATTTACTTAAATCTCTGATAAATTGTGTGTCTGGTATGCACAGTCTGGTTAGCACAGTTAGTAAGGTGTTGGGTTTGCACTATCAAATTAAGACTGTCATTGGTTCAAATCCCATGTTATCATGTTTTTATTTTACTAGTGTGGTTTGTGGCTCTATAATATGAATGCTTATGTCTTTTAACAACAATAGTCAAGTCTTCCAATGGACTTTTTAGTGAAACCCAATAGATAGCTTTATTTTCTCTTTGTTTACTCAAATATTGAATGCTTATGTCTTATAAATTTAGTAGGAAAGTATTCTAATGACTTGCTTATGACACCCCATAGAATATATTATGTTTAGTACCTTGGACACTGTAGCTTATTCACTTAAATCTCTGATAAATTGTATGTCTGGTATGTACAGTCTGGTTAGCACAGTTAGTAAGGTGTTGGGTTTGCACTATCAAATTAAGACTGTCATTGGTTCAAATCCCATGTTATCATGTTTTTATTTTACTAGTGTGGTTTGTGGCTCTATAATATGAATGCTTATGTCTTTTAACAATAGTCAAGTCTTCCAATGGACTTTTTAGTGAAACCCAATAGATAGCTTTATTTTCTCTTTGTTTACTCAAATATTGAATGCTTATGTCTTATAAATTTAGTAGGAAAGTATTCTAATGACTTGCTTATGACATCCCACAGAATATATTATGTATAGTACCTTGGACACTGTAGCTTATTCACTTAAATATCTGATAAATTTGGCATCTGGTATGCACAGTCTGGTTAGCACAGTTAATAAGGTGTTGGGTTTGCACTATCAAATTAAGACTGTCATTGGTTCGAATCCCATGTTATCATGTTTTTATTTTACTAGTGTGGTTTGTGGCTCTATAATATGAATGCCTATGTCTTTTAACAACAATAGTCAAGTCTTTCAATGGACTTTTTAGTGAAACCCAATAGATAGCTTTATTTTCTCTTTGTTTACTCAAATATTGAATGCTTATGTCTTATAAATTTAGTAGGAAAGTATTCTAATGACTTGCTTATGACACCCCATAGAATATATTATGTTTATTACCTTAGACACTGTAGCTTATTCACTTAAATCTCTGATAAATTGTGTGCCTGGTATGCACAGTCTGGTTAGCACAGTTAGTAAGGTGTTGGGTTTTCACTATCAAATTAAGACTGTCATTGGTTCGAATCCCATGTTATCATGTTTTTATTTTACTAGTGTGGTTTGTGGCTCTATTATATGAATGCCTATGTCTTTTAACAACAATAGTCAAGTCTTCCAATGGACTTTTTAGTGAAACCCAATAGATAGCTTTATTCTCTCTTTGTTTACTCAAATATTGAATGCTTATGTCTTATAAATTTAGTAGTAAAGTATTCTAATGACTTGCTTATGACACCCTATAGAATATATTATGTTTAGTACCTTGGACACTGTAGCTTATTCACTTTAATCTCTGATAAATTGTGTTTTGTTATGCACAGTCTGGTTAGCACAGTGACTAATGTGTTGGGTTTGCACTATCAAGTTAAAACTGTCATTGGTTTGAATTCCATGTTATCATGTTTTTATTTTACTAGTGTGGTTTGTGGCTCTATAATATGAATGCCTATGTCTTTTAACAACAATAGTCAAATCTTTCAATGTACTTTTTAGTGAAACCCAATAGATAGCTTTATTTTATCTTTCTTTGCTCAAATATTGAATGCTTATGTCTTATAAATTTAGTAGGAAAGTATTCTTATGACTTGCTTATGACACCCCATAGAATATATAATGTTTAGTACCTTGGACACTGTAGCTTATTCACTTAAATCTCTGATAAATTGTGTGTTTGGCATGCACAGTCTGGTTAGCACAATTAGTAAAGTGTTGGGTTTGCGCTATCAAATTAAGACTGTCATTGGTTCGAATCCCATGTTATCATGTTTTTATTTTACTAGTGTGGTTTGTGGCTCTATAATATGAATGCCTTTGTCTTTTAACAACAATAGTCAAGTCTTCCAATGGACTTTTAAGTGAAACCCAATAGATAGCTTTATTTTCTCTTTGTTTACTCAAATATTGAATGCTTATGTCTTATAAATTTAGTAGGAAAGTATTCTAATGACTTGCTTATGACACCCCATAGAATATATTATGTTTAGTACTTTGGACACTGTAGCTTATTCACTTAAATTTCTGATAAATTGTGTGTTTGGTATGCACAGTCTGGTTAGCACAGTTAGTAAGGTGTTGGGTTTGTACTATCAAATTAAGACTGTCATTGGTTCGAATCCCATGTTATCATGTTTTTATTTTACTAGTGTGGTTTGTGGCTCTATAATATGAATGCTTATGTCTTTTAACAACAATAGTCAAGTCTTCCAATGGACTTTTTAGTGAAACCCAATAGATAGCTTTATTTTCTCTTTGTTTACTCAAATATTGAATACTTATGTCTTATAAATTTAGTAGGAAAGTATTCTAATGACTTGCTTATGACACCCTATAGAATATATTATGTTTAGTACCTTGGACACTGTAGCTTATTCACTTAAATCTCTGATAAATTGTGTGTCTGGTATGCACAGTCTGGTTAGCACAGTTAGTAAGGTGTTGGGTTTGCACTATCAAATTAAGACTGTCATTGGTTCGAATCCCATGCTATCATGTTTTTATTTTACTAGTGTGGTTTGTGGCTCTATAATATGAATGCCTATGTCTTTTAACAACAATAGTCAAGTCTTCCAATGGACTTTTAAGTGAAACCCAATAGATAGCTTTATTTTCTCTTTGTTTACTCAAATATTGAATGCTTATGTCTTATAAATTTAGTAGTAAAGTATTCTAATGACTTGCTTATGACACCCCATAGAATAGATTATGTTTAGTACCTTGGACACTGTAGCTTATTCACTTTAATCTCTGATAAATTGTGTTTTGTTATGCACAGTCTGGTTAGCACAGTTAGTAAGTTGTTGGGTTTGCACTATCAAGTTAAAACTGTCATTGGTTTGAATTCTATGTTATCATGTTTTTATTTTACTAGTGTGGTTTGTGGCTCTATAATATGAATGCCTATGTCTTTTAACTACAATAGTCAAGTCTTCCAATGGACTTTTAAGTGAAACTCAATAGATAGCTTTATTTTCTCTTTGTTTACTCAAATATTGAATGCTTATGTCTTATAAATTTAGTAGGAAAGTATTCTAATGACTTGCTTATGACACCCCATAGAATATATTATGTTTAGTACCTTGGACACTGTAGCTTATTTACTTAAATCTCTGATAAATTATGTGTCTGGTATGCACAGTCTGGTTAGCACAGTTAGTAAGGTGTTGGGTTTGCACTATCAAATTAAGACTGTCATTGGTTCGAATCCCATGTTATCATGTTTTTATTTTACTAGTGTGGTTTGTGGCTCTATAATATGAATGCTTATGTCTTTTAACAACAATAGTCAAGTCTTCCAATGGACTTTTTAGTGAAACCCAATAGATAGCTTTATTTTCTCTTTGTTTACTCAAATATTGAATGCTTATGTCTTATAAATTTAGTAGGAAAGTATTCTAATGACTTGCTTATGACACCCCATAGAATATATTATGTTTAGTACCTTGGACACTGTAGCTTATTCACTTAAATCTCTGATAAATTGTGTGTCTGGTATGCACAGTCTGGTTAGCACAGTTAGTAAGGTGTTGGGTTTGCACTATCAAATTAAGACTGTCATTGGTTCGAATCCCATGTTATCATGTTTTTATTTTACTAGTGTGGTTTGTGGCTCTATAATATGAATGCTTATGTCTTTTAACAACAATAGTCAAGTCTTCCAATGGACTTTTTAGTGAAACCCAATAGATAGCTTTATTTTCTCTTTGTGTACTCAAATATTGAATGCTTATGTCTTATAAATTTAGTAGGAAAGTATTCTAATGACTTGCTTATGACATCCCACAGAATATATTATGTATAGTAATTTGGACACTGTAGCTTATTCACTTAAATATCTGATAAATTTGGGATCTGGTATGCACAGTCTGGTTAGCACAGTTAATAAGGTGTTGGGTTTAAACAATCAAATTGAGACTGTCATTGGTTCGAATCCCATGTTATCATGTTTTTATTTTACTAGTGTGGTTTGTGGCTCTATAATATGAATGCCTATGTCTTTTAACAACAATAGTCAAGTCTTCCAATGGACTTTTACGTGAAACCCAATAGATAGCTTTATTTTCTCTTTGTTTACTCAAATATTGAATGCTTATGTCTTATAAATTTAGTAGTAAAGTATTCTAATGACTTGCTTATGACACCCCATAGAATATATTATGTTTAGTACCTTGGACACTGTAGCTTATTCACTTTAATCTCTGATAAATTGTGTTTTGTTATGCACAGTCTGGTTAGCACAGTTAGTAAGTTGTTGGGTTTGCACTATCAAGTTAAAACTGTCATTGGTTTGAATTCCATGTTATCATGTTTTTATTTTACTAGTGTGGTTTGTGGCTCTATAATATGAATGCCTATGTCTTTTAACAACAATAGTCAAGTCTTCCAATGGACTTTTTAGTGAAACCCAATAGATAGCTTTATTTTCTCTTTGTTTACTCAAATATTGAATGCTTATGTCTTATAAATTTAGTAGGAAAGTATTCTAATGACTTGCTTATGACACCCCATAGAATATATTATGTTTAGTACTTTGGACACTGTAGCTTATTCACTTAAATTTCTGATAAATTGTGTGTCTGGTATGCACAGTCTGGTTAGCACAGTTAGTAAGGTGTTGAGTTTGTACTATCAAATTAAGACTGTCATTGGTTCGAATCCCATGTTATCATGTTTTTATTTTACTAGTGTGGTTTGTGGCTCTATAATATGAATGCCTATGTCTTTTAACAACAATAGTCAAGTCTTCCAATGGACTTTTAAGTGAAACCCAATAGATAGCTTTATTTTCTCTTTGTTTACTCAAACATTGAATGCTTATGTCTTATACATTTAGTAGGAAAGTATTCTAATGACTTGCTTATGACACCCCATAGAATATATTATGTTTATTACCTTAGACACTGTAGCTTATTCACTTAAATCTCTGATAAATTGTGTGCCTGGTATGCACAGTCTGGTTAGCACAGTTAGTAAGGTGTTGGGTTTTCACTATCAAATTAAGACTGTCATTGGTTCGAATCCCATGTTATCATGTTTTTATTTTACTAGTGTGGTTTGTGGCTCTATTATATGAATGCCTATGTCTTTTAACAACAATAGTCAAGTCTTCCAATGGACTTTTTAGTGAAACCCAATAGATAGCTTTATTCTCTCTTTGTTTACTCAAATATTGAATGCTTATGTCTTATAAATTTAGTAGTAAAGTATTCTAATGACTTGCTTATGACACCCTATAGAATATATTATGTTTAGTACCTTGGACACTGTAGCTTATTCACTTTAATCTCTGATAAATTGTGTTTTGTTATGCACAGTCTGGTTAGCACAGTGACTAATGTGTTGGGTTTGCACTATCAAGTTAAAACTGTCATTGGTTTGAATTCCATGTTATCATGTTTTTATTTTACTAGTGTGGTTTGTGGCTCTATAATATGAATGCCTATGTCTTTTAACAACAATAGTCAAATCTTTCAATGTACTTTTTAGTGAAACCCAATAGATAGCTTTATTTTATCTTTCTTTACTCAAATATTGAATGCTTATGTCTTATAAATTTAGTAGGAAAGTATTCTTATGACTTGCTTATGACACCCCATAGAATATATAATGTTTAGTACCTTGGACACTGTAGCTTATTCACTTAAATCTCTGATAAATTGTGTGTTTGGCATGCACAGTCTGGTTAGCACAATTAGTAAAGTGTTGGGTTTGCGCTATCAAATTAAGACTGTCATTGGTTCGAATCCCATGTTATCATGTTTTTATTTTACTAGTGTGGTTTGTGGCTCTATAATATGAATGCCTATGTCTTTTAACAACAATAGTCAAGTCTTCCAATGGACTTTTAAGTGAAACCCAATAGATAGCTTTATTTTCTCTTTGTTTACTCAAATATTGAATGCTTATGTCTTATAAATTTAGTAGGAAAGTATTCTAATGACTTGCTTATGACACCCCATAGAATATATTATGTTTAGTACTTTGGACACTGTAGCTTATTCACTTAAATTTCTGATAAATTGTGTGTTTGGTATGCACAGTCTGGTTAGCACAGTTAGTAAGGTGTTGGGTTTGTACTATCAAATTAAGACTGTCATTGGTTCGAATCCCATGTTATCATGTTTTTATTTTACTAGTGTGGTTTGTGGCTCTATAATATGAATGCTTATGTCTTTTAACAACAATAGTCAAGTCTTCCAATGGACTTTTTAGTGAAACCCAATAGATAGCTTTATTCTCTCTTTGTTTACTCAAATATTGAATGCTTATGTCTTATAAATTTAGTAGTAAAGTATTCTAATGACTTGCTTATGACACCCTATAGAATATATTATGTTTAGTACCTTGGACACTGTAGCTTATTCACTTTAATCTCTGATAAATTGTGTTTTGTTATGCACAGTCTGGTTAGCACAGTGACTAATGTGTTGGGTTTGCACTATCAAGTTAAAACTGTCATTGGTTTGAATTCCATGTTATCATGTTTTTATTTTACTAGTGTGGTTTGTGGCTCTATAATATGAATGCCTATGTCTTTTAACAACAATAGTCAAATCTTTCAATGTACTTTTTAGTGAAACCCAATAGATAGCTTTATTTTATCTTTCTTTACTCAAATATTGAATGCTTATGTCTTATAAATTTAGTAGGAAAGTATTCTTATGACTTGCTTATGACACCCCATAGAATATATAATGTTTAGTACCTTGGACACTGTAGCTTATTCACTTAAATCTCTGATAAATTGTGTGTTTGGCATGCACAGTCTGGTTAGCACAATTAGTAAAGTGTTGGGTTTGCGCTATCAAATTAAGACTGTCATTGGTTCGAATCCCATGTTATCATGTTTTTATTTTACTAGTGTGGTTTGTGGCTCTATAATATGAATGCCTATGTCTTTTAACAACAATAGTCAAGTCTTCCAATGGACTTTTAAGTGAAACCCAATAGATAGCTTTATTTTCTCTTTGTTTACTCAAATATTGAATGCTTATGTCTTATAAATTTAGTAGGAAAGTATTCTAATGACTTGCTTATGACACCCCATAGAATATATTATGTTTAGTACTTTGGACACTGTAGCTTATTCACTTAAATTTCTGATAAATTGTGTGTTTGGTATGCACAGTCTGGTTAGCACAGTTAGTAAGGTGTTGGGTTTGTACTATCAAATTAAGACTGTCATTGGTTCGAATCCCATGTTATCATGTTTTTATTTTACTAGTGTGGTTTGTGGCTCTATAATATGAATGCTTATGTCTTTTAACAACAATAGTCAAGTCTTCCAATGGACTTTTTAGTGAAACCCAATAGATAGCTTTATTTTCTCTTTGTTTACTCAAATATTGAATACTTATGTCTTATAAATTTAGTAGGAAAGTATTCTAATGACTTGCTTATGACACCCTATAGAATATATTATGTTTAGTACCTTGGACACTGTAGCTTATTCACTTAAATCTCTGATAAATTGTGTGTCTGGTATGCACAGTCTGGTTAGCACAGTTAGTAAGGTGTTGGGTTTGCACTATCAAATTAAGACTGTCATTGGTTCGAATCCCATGCTATCATGTTTTTATTTTACTAGTGTGGTTTGTGGCTCTATAATATGAATGCCTATGTCTTTTAACAACAATAGTCAAGTCTTCCAATGGACTTTTAAGTGAAACCCAATAGATAGCTTTATTTTCTCTTTGTTTACTCAAATATTGAATGCTTATGTCTTATACATTTAGTAGTAAAGTATTCTAATGACTTGCTTATGACACCCCATAGAATAGATTATGTTTAGTACCTTGGACACTGTAGCTTATTCACTTTAATCTCTGATAAATTGTGTTTTGTTATGCACAGTCTGGTTAGCACAGTTAGTAAGTTGTTGGGTTTGCACTATCAAGTTAAAACTGTCATTGGTTTGAATTCTATGTTATCATGTTTTTATTTTACTAGTGTGGTTTGTGGCTCTATAATATGAATGCCTATGTCTTTTAAGTACAATAGTCAAGTCTTCCAATGGACTTTTAAGTGAAACCCAATAGATAGCTTTATTTTCTCTTTGTTTACTCAAATATTGAATGCTTATGTCTTATAAATTTAGTAGGAAAGTATTCTAATGACTTGCTTATGACACCCCATAGAATATATTATGTTTAGTACCTTGGACACTGTAGCTTATTTACTTAAATCTCTGATAAATTATGTGTCTGGTATGCACAGTCTGGTTAGCACAGTTAGTAAGGTGTTGAGTTTGTACTATCAAATTAAGACTGTCATTGGTTCGAATCCCATGTTATCATGTTTTTATTTTACTAGTGTGGTTTGTGGCTCTATAATATGAATGCCTATGTCTTTTAACAACAATAGTCAAGTCTTCCAATGGACTTTTAAGTGAAACCCAATAGATAGCTTTATTTTCTCTTTGTTTACTCAAACATTGAATGCTTATGTCTTATACATTTAGTAGGAAAGTATTCTAATGACTTGCTTATGACACCCCATAGAATATATTATGTTTATTACCTTAGACACTGTAGCTTATTCACTTAAATCTCTGATAAATTGTGTGCCTGGTATGCACAGTCTGGTTAGCACAGTTAGTAAGGTGTTGGGTTTTCACTATCAAATTAAGACTGTCATTGGTTCGAATCCCATGTTATCATGTTTTTATTTTACTAGTGTGGTTTGTGGCTCTATTATATGAATGCCTATGTCTTTTAACAACAATAGTCAAATCTTTCAATGTACTTTTTAGTGAAACCCAATAGATAGCTTTATTTTATCTTTCTTTACTCAAATATTGAATGCTTATGTCTTATAAATTTAGTAGGAAAGTATTCTTATGACTTGCTTATGACACCCCATAGAATATATAATGTTTAGTACCTTGGACACTGTAGCTTATTCACTTAAATCTCTGATAAATTGTGTGTTTGGCATGCACAGTCTGGTTAGCACAATTAGTAAAGTGTTGGGTTTGCGCTATCAAATTAAGACTGTCATTGGTTCGAATCCCATGTTATCATGTTTTTATTTTACTAGTGTGGTTTGTGGCTCTATAATATGAATGCCTATGTCTTTTAACAACAATAGTCAAGTCTTCCAATGGACTTTTAAGTGAAACCCAATAGATAGCTTTATTTTCTCTTTGTTTACTCAAATATTGAATGCTTATGTCTTATAAATTTAGTAGGAAAGTATTCTAATGACTTGCTTATGACACCCCATAGAATATATTATGTTTAGTACTTTGGACACTGTAGCTTATTCACTTAAATTTCTGATAAATTGTGTGTTTGGTATGCACAGTCTGGTTAGCACAGTTAGTAAGGTGTTGGGTTTGTACTATCAAATTAAGACTGTCATTGGTTCGAATCCCATGTTATCATGTTTTTATTTTACTAGTGTGTTTTGTGGCTCTATAATATGAATGCTTATGTCTTTTAACAACAATAGTCAAGTCTTCCAATGGACTTTTTAGTGAAACCCAATAGATAGCTTTATTTTCTCTTTGTTTACTCAAATATTGAATACTTATGTCTTATAAATTTAGTAGGAAAGTATTCTAATGACTTGCTTATGACACCCTATAGAATATATTATGTTTAGTACCTTGGACACTGTAGCTTATTCACTTAAATCTCTGATAAATTTTGTGTCTGGTATGCACAGTCTGGTTAGCACAGTTAGTAAGGTGTTGGGTTTGCACTATCAAATTAAGACTGTCATTGGTTCGAATCCCATGCTATCATGTTTTTATTTTACTAGTGTGGTTTGTGGCTCTATAATATGAATGCCTATGTCTTTTAACAACAATAGTCAAGTCTTCCAATGGACTTTTAAGTGAAACCCAATAGATAGCTTTATTTTCTCTTTGTTTACTCAAATATTGAATGCTTATGTCTTATAAATTTAGTAGTAAAGTATTCTAATGACTTGCTTATGACACCCCATAGAATAGATTATGTTTAGTACCTTGGACACTGTAGCTTATTCACTTTAATCTCTGATAAATTGTGTTTTGTTATGCACAGTCTGGTTAGCACAGTTAGTAAGTTGTTGGGTTTGCACTATCAAGTTAAAACTGTCATTGGTTTGAATTCTATGTTATCATGTTTTTATTTTACTAGTGTGGTTTGTGGCTCTATAATATGAATGCCTATGTCTTTTAACTACAATAGTCAAGTCTTCCAATGGACTTTTAAGTGAAACCCAATAGATAGCTTTATTTTCTCTTTGTTTACTCAAATATTGAATGCTTATGTCTTATAAATTTAGTAGGAAAGTATTCTAATGACTTGCCTATGACACCCCATAGAATATATTATGTTTAGTACCTTGGACACTGTAGCTTATTTACTTAAATCTCTGATAAATTATGTGTCTGGTATGCACAGTCTGGTTAGCACAGTTAGTAAGGTGTTGGGTTTGCACTATCAAATTAAGACTGTCATTGGTTCGAATCCCATGTTATCATGTTTTTATTTTACTAGTGTGGTTTGTGGCTCTATAATATGAATGCTTATGTCTTTTAACAACAATAGTCAAGTCTTCCAATGGACTTTTTAGTGAAACCCAATAGATAGCTTTATTTTCTCTTTGTTTACTCAAATATTGAATGCTTATGTCTTATAAATTTAGTAGGAAAGTATTCTAATGACTTGCTTATGACACCCCATAGAATATATTATGTTTAGTACCTTGGACACTGTAGCTTATTCACTTAAATCTCTGATAAATTGTGTGTCTGGTATGCACAGTCTGGTTAGCACAGTTAGTAAGGTGTTGGGTTTGCACTATCAAATTAAGACTGTCATTGGTTCGAATCCCATGTTATCATGTTTTTATTTTACTCGTGTGGTTTGTGGCTCTATAATATGAATGCTTATGTCTTTTAACAACAATAGTCAAGTCTTCCAATGGACTTTTTAGTGAAACCCAATAGATAGCTTTATTTTCTCTTTGTGTACTCAAATATTGAATGCTTATGTCTTATAAATTTAGTAGGAAAGTATTCTAATGACTTGCTTATGACATCCCACAGAATATATTATGTATAGTAATTTGGACACTGTAGCTTATTCACTTAAATATCTGATAAATTTGGGATCTGGTATGCACAGTCTGGTTAGCACAGTTAATAAGGTGTTGGGTTTAAACAATCAAATTGAGACTGTCATTGGTTCGAATCCCATGTTATCATGTTTTTATTTTACTAGTGTGGTTTGTGGCTCTATAATATGAATGCCTATGTCTTTTAACAACAATAGTCAAGTCTTCCAATGGACTTTTACGTGAAACCCAATAGATAGCTTTATTTTCTCTTTGTTTACTCAAATATTGAATGCTTATGTCTTATAAATTTAGTAGTAAAGTATTCTAATGACTTGCTTATGACACCCCATAGAATATATTATGTTTAGTACCTTGGACACTGTAGCTTATTCACTTTAATCTCTGATAAATTGTGTTTTGTTATGCACAGTCTGGTTAGCACAGTTAGTAAGTTGTTGGGTTTGCACTATCAAGTTAAAACTGTCATTGGTTTGAATTCCATGTTATCATGTTTTTATTTTACTAGTGTGGTTTGTGGCTCTATAATATGAATGCCTATGTCTTTTAACAACAATAGTCAAGTCTTCCAATGGACTTTTTAGTGAAACCCAATAGATAGCTTTATTCTCTCTTTGTTTACTCAAATATTGAATGCTTATGTCTTATAAATTTAGTAGTAAAGTATTCTAATGACTTGCTTATGACACCCTATAGAATATATTATGTTTAGTACCTTGGACACTGTAGCTTATTCACTTTAATCTCTGATAAATTGTGTTTTGTTATGCACAGTCTGGTTAGCACAGTGACTAATGTGTTGGGTTTGCACTATCAAGTTAAAACTGTCATTGGTTTGAATTCCATGTTATCATGTTTTTATTTTACTAGTGTGGTTTGTGGCTCTATAATATGAATGCCTATGTCTTTTAACAACAATAGTCAAATCTTTCAATGTACTTTTTAGTGAAACCCAATAGATAGCTTTATTTTATCTTTCTTTACTCAAATATTGAATGCTTATGTCTTATAAATTTAGTAGGAAAGTATTCTTATGACTTGCTTATGACACCCCATAGAATATATAATGTTTAGTACCTTGGACACTGTAGCTTATTCACTTAAATCTCTGATAAATTGTGTGTTTGGCATGCACAGTCTGGTTAGCACAATTAGTAAAGTGTTGGGTTTGCGCTATCAAATTAAGACTGTCATTGGTTCGAATCCCATGTTATCATGTTTTTATTTTACTAGTGTGGTTTGTGGCTCTATAATATGAATGCCTATGTCTTTTAACAACAATAGTCAAGTCTTCCAATGGACTTTTAAGTGAAACCCAATAGATAGCTTTATTTTCTCTTTGTTTACTCAAATATTGAATGCTTATGTCTTATAAATTTAGTAGGAAAGTATTCTAATGACTTGCTTATGACACCCCATAGAATATATTATGTTTAGTACTTTGGACACTGTAGCTTATTCACTTAAATTTCTGATAAATTGTGTGTTTGGTATGCACAGTCTGGTTAGCACAGTTAGTAAGGTGTTGGGTTTGTACTATCAAATTAAGACTGTCATTGGTTCGAATCCCATGTTATCATGTTTTTATTTTACTAGTGTGGTTTGTGGCTCTATAATATGAATGCTTATGTCTTTTAACAACAATAGTCAAGTCTTCCAATGGACTTTTTAGTGAAACCCAATAGATAGCTTTATTTTCTCTTTGTTTACTCAAATATTGAATACTTATGTCTTATAAATTTAGTAGGAAAGTATTCTAATGACTTGCTTATGACACCCTATAGAATATATTATGTTTAGTACCTTGGACACTGTAGCTTATTCACTTAAATCTCTGATAAATTGTGTGTCTGGTATGCACAGTCTGGTTAGCACAGTTAGTAAGGTGTTGGGTTTGCACTATCAAATTAAGACTGTCATTGGTTCGAATCCCATGCTATCATGTTTTTATTTTACTAGTGTGGTTTGTGGCTCTATAATATGAATGCCTATGTCTTTTAACAACAATAGTCAAGTCTTCCAATGGACTTTTAAGTGAAACCCAATAGATAGCTTTATTTTCTCTTTGTTTACTCAAATATTGAATGCTTATGTCTTATAAATTTAGTAGGAAAGTATTCTAATGACTTGCTTATGACACCCCATAGAATATATTATGTTTAGTACTTTGGACACTGTAGCTTATTCACTTAAATTTCTGATAAATTGTGTGTTTGGTATGCACAGTCTGGTTAGCACAGTTAGTAAGGTGTTGGGTTTGTACTATCAAATTAAGACTGTCATTGGTTCGAATCCCATGTTATCATGTTTTTATTTTACTAGTGTGTTTTGTGGCTCTATAATATGAATGCTTATGTCTTTTAACAACAATAGTCAAGTCTTCCAATGGACTTTTTAGTGAAACCCAATAGATAGCTTTATTTTCTCTTTGTTTACTCAAATATTGAATACTTATGTCTTATAAATTTAGTAGGAAAGTATTCTAATGACTTGCTTATGACACCCTATAGAATATATTATGTTTAGTACCTTGGACACTGTAGCTTATTCACTTAAATCTCTGATAAATTTTGTGTCTGGTATGCACAGTCTGGTTAGCACAGTTAGTAAGGTGTTGGGTTTGCACTATCAAATTAAGACTGTCATTGGTTCGAATCCCATGCTATCATGTTTTTATTTTACTAGTGTGGTTTGTGGCTCTATAATATGAATGCCTATGTCTTTTAACAACAATAGTCAAGTCTTCCAATGGACTTTTAAGTGAAACCCAATAGATAGCTTTATTTTCTCTTTGTTTACTCAAATATTGAATGCTTATGTCTTATAAATTTAGTAGTAAAGTATTCTAATGACTTGCTTATGACACCCCATAGAATAGATTATGTTTAGTACCTTGGACACTGTAGCTTATTCACTTTAATCTCTGATAAATTGTGTTTTGTTATGCACAGTCTGGTTAGCACAGTTAGTAAGTTGTTGGGTTTGCACTATCAAGTTAAAACTGTCATTGGTTTGAATTCTATGTTATCATGTTTTTATTTTACTAGTGTGGTTTGTGGCTCTATAATATGAATGCCTATGTCTTTTAACTACAATAGTCAAGTCTTCCAATGGACTTTTAAGTGAAACCCAATAGATAGCTTTATTTTCTCTTTGTTTACTCAAATATTGAATGCTTATGTCTTATAAATTTAGTAGGAAAGTATTCTAATGACTTGCCTATGACACCCCATAGAATATATTATGTTTAGTACCTTGGACACTGTAGCTTATTTACTTAAATCTCTGATAAATTATGTGTCTGGTATGCACAGTCTGGTTAGCACAGTTAGTAAGGTGTTGGGTTTGCACTATCAAATTAAGACTGTCATTGGTTCGAATCCCATGTTATCATGTTTTTATTTTACTAGTGTGGTTTGTGGCTCTATAATATGAATGCTTATGTCTTTTAACAACAATAGTCAAGTCTTCCAATGGACTTTTTAGTGAAACCCAATAGATAGCTTTATTTTCTCTTTGTTTACTCAAATATTGAATGCTTATGTCTTATAAATTTAGTAGGAAAGTATTCTAATGACTTGCTTATGACACCCCATAGAATATATTATGTTTAGTACCTTGGACACTGTAGCTTATTCACTTAAATCTCTGATAAATTGTGTGTCTGGTATGCACAGTCTGGTTAGCACAGTTAGTAAGGTGTTGGGTTTGCACTATCAAATTAAGACTGTCATTGGTTCGAATCCCATGTTATCATGTTTTTATTTTACTCGTGTGGTTTGTGGCTCTATAATATGAATGCTTATGTCTTTTAACAACAATAGTCAAGTCTTCCAATGGACTTTTTAGTGAAACCCAATAGATAGCTTTATTTTCTCTTTGTGTACTCAAATATTGAATGCTTATGTCTTATAAATTTAGTAGGAAAGTATTCTAATGACTTGCTTATGACATCCCACAGAATATATTATGTATAGTAATTTGGACACTGTAGCTTATTCACTTAAATATCTGATAAATTTGGGATCTGGTATGCACAGTCTGGTTAGCACAGTTAATAAGGTGTTGGGTTTAAACAATCAAATTGAGACTGTCATTGGTTCGAATCCCATGTTATCATGTTTTTATTTTACTAGTGTGGTTTGTGGCTCTATAATATGAATGCCTATGTCTTTTAACAACAATAGTCAAGTCTTCCAATGGACTTTTACGTGAAACCCAATAGATAGCTTTATTTTCTCTTTGTTTACTCAAATATTGAATGCTTATGTCTTATAAATTTAGTAGTAAAGTATTCTAATGACTTGCTTATGACACCCCATAGAATATATTATGTTTAGTACCTTGGACACTGTAGCTTATTCACTTTAATCTCTGATAAATTGTGTTTTGTTATGCACAGTCTGGTTAGCACAGTTAGTAAGTTGTTGGGTTTGCACTATCAAGTTAAAACTGTCATTGGTTTGAATTCCATGTTATCATGTTTTTATTTTACTAGTGTGGTTTGTGGCTCTATAATATGAATGCCTATGTCTTTTAACAACAATAGTCAAGTCTTCCAATGGACTTTTTAGTGAAACCCAATAGATAGCTTTATTCTCTCTTTGTTTACTCAAATATTGAATGCTTATGTCTTATAAATTTAGTAGTAAAGTATTCTAATGACTTGCTTATGACACCCTATAGAATATATTATGTTTAGTACCTTGGACACTGTAGCTTATTCACTTTAATCTCTGATAAATTGTGTTTTGTTATGCACAGTCTGGTTAGCACAGTGACTAATGTGTTGGGTTTGCACTATCAAGTTAAAACTGTCATTGGTTTGAATTCCATGTTATCATGTTTTTATTTTACTAGTGTGGTTTGTGGCTCTATAATATGAATGCCTATGTCTTTTAACAACAATAGTCAAATCTTTCAATGTACTTTTTAGTGAAACCCAATAGATAGCTTTATTTTATCTTTCTTTACTCAAATATTGAATGCTTATGTCTTATAAATTTAGTAGGAAAGTATTCTTATGACTTGCTTATGACACCCCATAGAATATATAATGTTTAGTACCTTGGACACTGTAGCTTATTCACTTAAATCTCTGATAAATTGTGTGTTTGGCATGCACAGTCTGGTTAGCACAATTAGTAAAGTGTTGGGTTTGCGCTATCAAATTAAGACTGTCATTGGTTCGAATCCCATGTTATCATGTTTTTATTTTACTAGTGTGGTTTGTGGCTCTATAATATGAATGCCTATGTCTTTTAACAACAATAGTCAAGTCTTCCAATGGACTTTTAAGTGAAACCCAATAGATAGCTTTATTTTCTCTTTGTTTACTCAAATATTGAATGCTTATGTCTTATAAATTTAGTAGGAAAGTATTCTAATGACTTGCTTATGACACCCCATAGAATATATTATGTTTAGTACTTTGGACACTGTAGCTTATTCACTTAAATTTCTGATAAATTGTGTGTTTGGTATGCACAGTCTGGTTAGCACAGTTAGTAAGGTGTTGGGTTTGTACTATCAAATTAAGACTGTCATTGGTTCGAATCCCATGTTATCATGTTTTTATTTTACTAGTGTGGTTTGTGGCTCTATAATATGAATGCTTATGTCTTTTAACAACAATAGTCAAGTCTTCCAATGGACTTTTTAGTGAAACCCAATAGATAGCTTTATTTTCTCTTTGTTTACTCAAATATTGAATACTTATGTCTTATAAATTTAGTAGGAAAGTATTCTAATGACTTGCTTATGACACCCTATAGAATATATTATGTTTAGTACCTTGGACACTGTAGCTTATTCACTTAAATCTCTGATAAATTGTGTGTCTGGTATGCACAGTCTGGTTAGCACAGTTAGTCAGGTGTTGGGTTTGCACTATCAAATTAAGACTGTCATTGGTTCGAATCCCATGCTATCATGTTTTTATTTTACTAGTGTGGTTTGTGGCTCTATAATATGAATGCCTATGTCTTTTAACAACAATAGTCAAGTCTTCCAATGGACTTTTAAGTGAAACCCAATAGATAGCTTTATTTTCTCTTTGTTTACTCAAATATTGAATGCTTATGTCTTATAAATTTAGTAGTAAAGTATTCTAATGACTTGCTTATGACACCCCATAGAATAGATTATGTTTAGTACCTTGGACACTGTAGCTTATTCACTTTAATCTCTGATAAATTGTGTTTTGTTATGCACAGTCTGGTTAGCACAGTTAGTAAGTTGTTGGGTTTGCACTATCAAGTTAAAACTGTCATTGGTTTGAATTCTATGTTATCATGTTTTTATTTTACTAGTGTGGTTTGTGGCTCTATAATATGAATGCCTATGTCTTTTAACTACAATAGTCAAGTCTTCCAATGGACTTTTAAGTGAAACCCAATAGATAGCTTTATTTTCTCTTTGTTTACTCAAATATTGAATGCTTATGTCTTATAAATTTAGTAGGAAAGTATTCTAATGACTTGCTTATGACACCCCATAGAATATATTATGTTTAGTACCTTGGACACTGTAGCTTATTTACTTAAATCTCTGATAAATTATGTGTCTGGTATGCACAGTCTGGTTAGCACAGTTAGTAAGGTGTTGAGTTTGTACTATCAAATTAAGACTGTCATTGGTTCGAATCCCATGTTATCATGTTTTTATTTTACTAGTGTGGTTTGTGGCTCTATAATATGAATGCCTATGTCTTTTAACAACAATAGTCAAGTCTTCCAATGGACTTTTAAGTGAAACCCAATAGATAGCTTTATTTTCTCTTTGTTTACTCAAACATTGAATGCTTATGTCTTATACATTTAGTAGGAAAGTATTCTAATGACTTGCTTATGACACCCCATAGAATATATTATGTTTATTACCTTAGACACTGTAGCTTATTCACTTAAATCTCTGATAAATTGTGTGCCTGGTATGCACAGTCTGGTTAGCACAGTTAGTAAGGTGTTGGGTTTTCACTATCAAATTAAGACTGTCATTGGTTCGAATCCCATGTTATCATGTTTTTATTTTACTAGTGTGGTTTGTGGCTCTATTATATGAATGCCTATGTCTTTTAACAACAATAGTCAAGTCTTCCAATGGACTTTTTAGTGAAACCCAATAGATAGCTTTATTCTCTCTTTGTTTACTCAAATATTGAATGCTTATGTCTTATAAATTTAGTAGTAAAGTATTCTAATGACTTGCTTATGACACCCTATAGAATATATTATGTTTAGTACCTTGGACACTGTAGCTTATTCACTTTAATCTCTGATAAATTGTGTTTTGTTATGCACAGTCTGGTTAGCACAGTGACTAATGTGTTGGGTTTGCACTATCAAGTTAAAACTGTCATTGGTTTGAATTCCATGTTATCATGTTTTTATTTTACTAGTGTGGTTTGTGGCTCTATAATATGAATGCCTATGTCTTTTAACAACAATAGTCAAATCTTTCAATGTACTTTTTAGTGAAACCCAATAGATAGCTTTATTTTATCTTTCTTTACTCAAATATTGAATGCTTATGTCTTATAAATTTAGTAGGAAAGTATTCTTATGACTTGCTTATGACACCCCATAGAATATATAATGTTTAGTACCTTGGACACTGTAGCTTATTCACTTAAATCTCTGATAAATTGTGTGTTTGGCATGCACAGTCTGGTTAGCACAATTAGTAAAGTGTTGGGTTTGCGCTATCAAATTAAGACTGTCATTGGTTCGAATCCCATGTTATCATGTTTTTATTTTACTAGTGTGGTTTGTGGCTCTATAATATGAATGCCTATGTCTTTTAACAACAATAGTCAAGTCTTCCAATGGACTTTTAAGTGAAACCCAATAGATAGCTTTATTTTCTCTTTGTTTACTCAAATATTGAATGCTTATGTCTTATAAATTTAGTAGGAAAGTATTCTAATGACTTGCTTATGACACCCCATAGAATATATTATGTTTAGTACTTTGGACACTGTAGCTTATTCACTTAAATTTCTGATAAATTGTGTGTTTGGTATGCACAGTCTGGTTAGCACAGTTAGTAAGGTGTTGGGTTTGTACTATCAAATTAAGACTGTCATTGGTTCGAATCCCATGTTATCATGTTTTTATTTTACTAGTGTGGTTTGTGGCTCTATAATATGAATGCTTATGTCTTTTAACAACAATAGTCAAGTCTTCCAATGGACTTTTTAGTGAAACCCAATAGATAGCTTTATTTTCTCTTTGTTTACTCAAATATTGAATACTTATGTCTTATAAATTTAGTAGGAAAGTATTCTAATGACTTGCTTATGACACCCTATAGAATATATTATGTTTAGTACCTTGGACACTGTAGCTTATTCACTTAAATCTCTGATAAATTGTGTGTCTGGTATGCACAGTCTGGTTAGCACAGTTAGTAAGGTGTTGGGTTTGCACTATCAAATTAAGACTGTCATTGGTTCGAATCCCATGCTATCATGTTTTTATTTTACTAGTGTGGTTTGTGGCTCTATAATATGAATGCCTATGTCTTTTAACAACAATAGTCAAGTCTTCCAATGGACTTTTAAGTGAAACCCAATAGATAGCTTTATTTTCTCTTTGTTTACTCAAATATTGAATGCTTATGTCTTATAAATTTAGTAGTAAAGTATTCTAATGACTTGCTTATGACACCCCATAGAATAGATTATGTTTAGTACCTTGGACACTGTAGCTTATTCACTTTAATCTCTGATAAATTGTGTTTTGTTATGCACAGTCTGGTTAGCACAGTTAGTAAGTTGTTGGGTTTGCACTATCAAGTTAAAACTGTCATTGGTTTGAATTCTATGTTATCATGTTTTTATTTTACTAGTGTGGTTTGTGGCTCTATAATATGAATGCCTATGTCTTTTAACTACAATAGTCAAGTCTTCCAATGGACTTTTAAGTGAAACCCAATAGATAGCTTTATTTTCTCTTTGTTTACTCAAATATTGAATGCTTATGTCTTATAAATTTAGTAGGAAAGTATTCTAATGACTTGCTTATGACACCCCATAGAATATATTATGTTTAGTACCTTGGACACTGTAGCTTATTTACTTAAATCTCTGATAAATTATGTGTCTGGTATGCACAGTCTGGTTAGCACAGTTAGTAAGGTGTTGGGTTTGCACTATCAAATTAAGACTGTCATTGGTTCGAATCCCATGTTATCATGTTTTTATTTTACTAGTGTGGTTTGTGGCTCTATAATATGAATGCTTATGTCTTTTAACAACAATAGTCAAGTCTTCCAATGGACTTTTTAGTGAAACCCAATAGATAGCTTTATTTTCTCTTTGTTTACTCAAATATTGAATGCTTATGTCTTATAAATTTAGTAGGAAAGTATTCTAATGACTTGCTTATGACACCCCATAGAATATATTATGTTTAGTACCTTGGACACTGTAGCTTATTCACTTAAATCTCTGATAAATTGTGTGTCTGGTATGCACAGTCTGGTTAGCACAGTTAGTAAGGTGTTGGGTTTGCACTATCAAATTAAGACTGTCATTGGTTCGAATCCCATGTTATCATGTTTTTATTTTACTCGTGTGGTTTGTGGCTCTATAATATGAATGCTTATGTCTTTTAACAACAATAGTCAAGTCTTCCAATGGACTTTTTAGTGAAACCCAATAGATAGCTTTATTTTCTCTTTGTGTACTCAAATATTGAATGCTTATGTCTTATAAATTTAGTAGGAAAGTATTCTAATGACTTGCTTATGACATCCCACAGAATATATTATGTATAGTAATTTGGACACTGTAGCTTATTCACTTAAATATCTGATAAATTTGGGATCTGGTATGCACAGTCTGGTTAGCACAGTTAATAAGGTGTTGGGTTTAAACAATCAAATTGAGACTGTCATTGGTTCGAATCCCATGTTATCATGTTTTTATTTTACTAGTGTGGTTTGTGGCTCTATAATATGAATGCCTATGTCTTTTAACAACAATAGTCAAGTCTTCCAATGGACTTTTACGTGAAACCCAATAGATAGCTTTATTTTCTCTTTGTTTACTCAAATATTGAATGCTTATGTCTTATAAATTTAGTTGTAAAGTATTCTAATGACTTGCTTATGACACCCCATAGAATATATTATGTTTAGTACCTTGGACACTGTAGCTTATTCACTTTAATCTCTGATAAATTGTGTTTTGTTATGCACAGTCTGGTTAGCACAGTTAGTAAGTTGTTGGGTTTGCACTATCAAGTTAAAACTGTCATTGGTTTGAATTCCATGTTATCATGTTTTTATTTTACTAGTGTGGTTTGTGGCTCTATAATATGAATGCCTATGTCTTTTAACAACAATAGTCAAGTCTTCCAATGGACTTTTTAGTGAAACCCAATAGATAGCTTTATTTTCTCTTTGTTTACTCAAATATTGAATGCTTATGTCTTATAAATTTAGTAGGAAAGTATTCTAATGACTTGCTTATGACACCCCATAGAATATATTATGTTTAGTACTTTGGACACTGTAGCTTATTCACTTAAATTTCTGATAAATTGTGTGTCTGGTATGCACAGTCTGGTTAGCACAGTTAGTAAGGTGTTGAGTTTGTACTATCAAATTAAGACTGTCATTGGTTCGAATCCCATGTTATCATGTTTTTATTTTACTAGTGTGGTTTGTGGCTCTATAATGTGAATGCCTATGTCTTTTAACAACAATAGTCAAGTCTTCCAATGGACTTTTAAGTGAAACCCAATAGATAGCTTTATTTTCTCTTTGTTTACTCAAACATTGAATGCTTATGTCTTATACATTTAGTAGGAAAGTATTCTAATGACTTGCTTATGACACCCCATAGAATATATTATGTTTAGTACTTTGGACACTGTAGCTTATTCACTTAAATTTCTGATAAATTGTGTGTCTGTTATGCACAGTCTGGTTAGCACAGTTAGTAAGGTGTTGAGTTTGTACTATCAAATTAAGACTGTCATTGGTTCGAATCCCATGTTATCATGTTTTATTTTACTAGTGTGGTTTGTGGCTCTATAATATGAATGCTTATGTCTTTTAACAACAATAATCAAGTCTTCCAATGGACTTTTTAGTGAAACCCAATAGATAGCTTTATTTTCTCTTTGTTTACTCAAATATTGAATACTTATGTCTTATAAATTTAGTAGGAAAGTATTCTAATGACTTGCTTATGACACCCCATAGAATATATTATGTTTAGTACCTTGGACACTGTAGCTTATTCACTTAAATCTCTGATAAATTGTGTGTCTGGTATGCACAGTCTGGTTAGCACAGTTAGTAAGGTGTTGGGTTTGCACTATCAAATTAAGACTGTCATTGGTTCGAATCCCATGCTATCACGTTTTTATTTTACTAGTGTGGTTTGTGGCTCTATAATATGAATGCCTATGTCTTTTAACAACAATAGTCAAGTCTTCCAGTGGACTTTTAAGTGAAACCCAATAGATAGCTTTATTTTCTCTTTGTTTACTCAAATATTGAATGCTTATGTCTTATAAATTTAGTAGGAAAGTATTCTAATGACTTGCTTATGACACCCTATAGAATATATTATGTTTAGTACCTTGGACACTGTAGCTTATTCACTTTAATCTCTGATAAATTGTGTTTTGTTATGCACAGTCTGGTTAGCACAGTTACTAAGGTGTTGGGTTTGCACTATCAAGTTAAAACTGTCATTGGTTTGAATTCCATGTTATCATGTTTTTATTTTACTAGTGTGGTTTGTGGCTCTATAATATGAATGCCTATGTCTTTTAACAACAATAGTCAAGTCTTCCAATGGACTTTTTAGTGAAACCCAATAGATAGCTTTATTTTCTCTTTGTTTACTCAAATATTGAATGCTTATGTCTTATAAATTTAGTAGGAAAGTATTCTAATGACTTGCTTATGACACCCCATAGAATATATTATGTTTAGTACTTTGGACACTGTAGCTTATTCACTTAAATTTCTGATAAATTGTGTGTCTGGTATGCACAGTCTGGTTAGCACAGTTAGTAAGTTGTTGAGTTTGTACTATCAAATTAAGACTGTCATTGGTTCGAATCCCATGTTATCATGTTTTTATTTTACTAGTGTGGTTTGTGGCTCTATAATATGAATGCCTATGTCTTTTAACAACAATAGTCAAGTCTTCCAATGGACTTTTAAGTGAAACCCAATAGATAGCTTTATTTTCTCTTTGTTTACTCAAACATTGAATGCTTATGTCTTATACATTTAGTAGGAAAGTATTCTAATGACTTGCTTATGACACCCCATAGAATATATTATGTTTAGTACTTTGGACACTGTAGCTTATTCACTTAAATTTCTGATAAATTGTGTGTCTGGTATGCACAGTCTGGTTAGCACAGTTAGTAAGGTGTTGAGTTTGTACTATCAAATTAAGACTGTCATTGGTTCGAATCCCATGTTATCATGTTTTTATTTTACTAGTGTGGTTTGTGGCTCTATAATATGAATGCTTATGTCTTTTAACAACAATAATCAAGTCTTCCAATGGACTTTTTAGTGAAACCCAATAGATAGCTTTATTTTCTCTTTGTTTACTCAAATATTGAATGCTTATGTCTTATAAATTTAGTAGGAAAGTATTCTAATGACTTGCTTATGACACCCCATAGAATATATTATGTTTAGTACCTTGGACACTGTAGCTTATTCACTTAAATCTCTGATAAATTGTGTGTCTGGTATGCACAGTCTGGTTAGCACAGTTAGTAAGGTGTTGGGTTTGCACTATCAAATTAAGACTGTCATTGGTTCGAATCCCATGTTATCATGTTTTTATTTTACTAGTGTGGTTTGTGGCTCTATAATATGAATGCTTATGTCTTTTAACAACAATAGTCAAGTCTTCCAATGGACTTTTTAGTGAAACCCAATAGATAGCTTTATTTTCTCTTTGTGTACTCAAATATTGAATGCTTATGTCTTATAAATTTAGTAGGAAAGTATTCTAATGACTTGCTTATGACATCCCACAGAATATATTATGTATAGTAATTTGGACACTGTAGCTTATTCACTTAAATATCTGATAAATTTGGGATCTGGTATGCACAGTCTGGTTAGCACAGTTAATAAGGTGTTGGGTTTAAACAATCAAATTGAGACTGTCATTGGTTCGAATCCCATGTTATCATGTTTTTATTTTACTAGTGTGGTTTGTGGCTCTATAATATGAATGCCTATGTCTTTTAACAACAATAGTCAAGTCTTCCAATGGACTTTTAAGTGAAACCCAATAGATAGCTTTATTTTCTCTTTGTTTACTCAAACATTGAATGCTTATGTCTTATACATTTAGTAGGAAAGTATTCTAATGACTTGCTTATGACACCCCATAGAATATATTATGTTTATTACCTTAGACACTGTAGCTTATTCACTTAAATCTCTGATAAATTGTGTGCCTGGTATGCACAGTCTGGTTAGCACAGTTAGTAAGGTGTTGGGTTTTCACTATCAAATTAAGACTGTCATTGGTTCGAATCCCATGTTATCATGTTTTTATTTTACTAGTGTGGTTTGTGGCTCTATTATATGAATGCCTATGTCTTTTAACAACAATAGTCAAGTCTTCCAATGGACTTTTTAGTGAAACCCAATAGATAGCTTTATTCTCTCTTTGTTTACTCAAATATTGAATGCTTATGTCTTATAAATTTAGTAGTAAAGTATTCTAATGACTTGCTTATGACACCCTATAGAATATATTATGTTTAGTACCTTGGACACTGTAGCTTATTCACTTTAATCTCTGATAAATTGTGTTTTGTTATGCACAGTCTGGTTAGCACAGTGACTAATGTGTTGGGTTTGCACTATCAAGTTAAAACTGTCATTGGTTTGAATTCCATGTTATCATGTTTTTATTTTACTAGTGTGGTTTGTGGCTCTATAATATGAATGCCTATGTCTTTTAACAACAATAGTCAAATCTTTCAATGTACTTTTTAGTGAAACCCAATAGATAGCTTTATTTTATCTTTCTTTACTCAAATATTGAATGCTTATGTCTTATAAATTTAGTAGGAAAGTATTCTTATGACTTGCTTATGACACCCCATAGAATATATAATGTTTAGTACCTTGGACACTGTAGCTTATTCACTTAAATCTCTGATAAATTGTGTGTTTGGCATGCACAGTCTGGTTAGCACAATTAGTAAAGTGTTGGGTTTGCGCTATCAAATTAAGACTGTCATTGGTTCGAATCCCATGTTATCATGTTTTTATTTTACTAGTGTGGTTTGTGGCTCTATAATATGAATGCCTATGTCTTTTAACAACAATAGTCAAGTCTTCCAATGGACTTTTAAGTGAAACCCAATAGATAGCTTTATTTTCTCTTTGTTTACTCAAATATTGAATGCTTATGTCTTATAAATTTAGTAGGAAAGTATTCTAATGACTTGCTTATGACACCCCATAGAATATATTATGTTTAGTACTTTGGACACTGTAGCTTATTCACTTAAATTTCTGATAAATTGTGTGTTTGGTATGCACAGTCTGGTTAGCACAGTTAGTAAGGTGTTGGGTTTGTACTATCAAATTAAGACTGTCATTGGTTCGAATCCCATGTTATCATGTTTTTATTTTACTAGTGTGGTTTGTGGCTCTATAATATGAATGCTTATGTCTTTTAACAACAATAGTCAAGTCTTCCAATGGACTTTTTAGTGAAACCCAATAGATAGCTTTATTCTCTCTTTGTTTACTCAAATATTGAATGCTTATGTCTTATAAATTTAGTAGTAAAGTATTCTAATGACTTGCTTATGACACCCTATAGAATATATTATGTTTAGTACCTTGGACACTGTAGCTTATTCACTTTAATCTCTGATAAATTGTGTTTTGTTATGCACAGTCTGGTTAGCACAGTGACTAATGTGTTGGGTTTGCACTATCAAGTTAAAACTGTCATTGGTTTGAATTCCATGTTATCATGTTTTTATTTTACTAGTGTGGTTTGTGGCTCTATAATATGAATGCCTATGTCTTTTAACAACAATAGTCAAATCTTTCAATGTACTTTTTAGTGAAACCCAATAGATAGCTTTATTTTATCTTTCTTTACTCAAATATTGAATGCTTATGTCTTATAAATTTAGTAGGAAAGTATTCTTATGACTTGCTTATGACACCCCATAGAATATATAATGTTTAGTACCTTGGACACTGTAGCTTATTCACTTAAATCTCTGATAAATTGTGTGTTTGGCATGCACAGTCTGGTTAGCACAATTAGTAAAGTGTTGGGTTTGCGCTATCAAATTAAGACTGTCATTGGTTCGAATCCCATGTTATCATGTTTTTATTTTACTAGTGTGGTTTGTGGCTCTATAATATGAATGCCTATGTCTTTTAACAACAATAGTCAAGTCTTCCAATGGACTTTTAAGTGAAACCCAATAGATAGCTTTATTTTCTCTTTGTTTACTCAAATATTGAATGCTTATGTCTTATAAATTTAGTAGGAAAGTATTCTAATGACTTGCTTATGACACCCCATAGAATATATTATGTTTAGTACTTTGGACACTGTAGCTTATTCACTTAAATTTCTGATAAATTGTGTGTTTGGTATGCACAGTCTGGTTAGCACAGTTAGTAAGGTGTTGGGTTTGTACTATCAAATTAAGACTGTCATTGGTTCGAATCCCATGTTATCATGTTTTTATTTTACTAGTGTGGTTTGTGGCTCTATAATATGAATGCTTATGTCTTTTAACAACAATAGTCAAGTCTTCCAATGGACTTTTTAGTGAAACCCAATAGATAGCTTTATTTTCTCTTTGTTTACTCAAATATTGAATACTTATGTCTTATAAATTTAGTAGGAAAGTATTCTAATGACTTGCTTATGACACCCTATAGAATATATTATGTTTAGTACCTTGGACACTGTAGCTTATTCACTTAAATCTCTGATAAATTGTGTGTCTGGTATGCACAGTCTGGTTAGCACAGTTAGTAAGGTGTTGGGTTTGCACTATCAAATTAAGACTGTCATTGGTTCGAATCCCATGCTATCATGTTTTTATTTTACTAGTGTGGTTTGTGGCTCTATAATATGAATGCCTATGTCTTTTAACAACAATAGTCAAGTCTTCCAATGGACTTTTAAGTGAAACCCAATAGATAGCTTTATTTTCTCTTTGTTTACTCAAATATTGAATGCTTATGTCTTATAAATTTAGTAGTAAAGTATTCTAATGACTTGCTTATGACACCCCATAGAATAGATTATGTTTAGTACCTTGGACACTGTAGCTTATTCACTTTAATCTCTGATAAATTGTGTTTTGTTATGCACAGTCTGGTTAGCACAGTTAGTAAGTTGTTGGGTTTGCACTATCAAGTTAAAACTGTCATTGGTTTGAATTCTATGTTATCATGTTTTTATTTTACTAGTGTGGTTTGTGGCTCTATAATATGAATGCCTATGTCTTTTAACTACAATAGTCAAGTCTTCCAATGGACTTTTAAGTGAAACCCAATAGATAGCTTTATTTTCTCTTTGTTTACTCAAATATTGAATGCTTATGTCTTATAAATTTAGTAGGAAAGTATTCTAATGACTTGCTTATGACACCCCATAGAATATATTATGTTTAGTACCTTGGACACTGTAGCTTATTTACTTAAATCTCTGATAAATTATGTGTCTGGTATGCACAGTCTGGTTAGCACAGTTAGTAAGGTGTTGAGTTTGTACTATCAAATTAAGACTGTCATTGGTTCGAATCCCATGTTATCATGTTTTTATTTTACTAGTGTGGTTTGTGGCTCTATAATATGAATGCCTATGTCTTTTAACAACAATAGTCAAGTCTTCCAATGGACTTTTAAGTGAAACCCAATAGATAGCTTTATTTTCTCTTTGTTTACTCAAACATTGAATGCTTATGTCTTATACATTTAGTAGGAAAGTATTCTAATGACTTGCTTATGACACCCCATAGAATATATTATGTTTATTACCTTAGACACTGTAGCTTATTCACTTAAATCTCTGATAAATTGTGTGCCTGGTATGCACAGTCTGGTTAGCACAGTTAGTAAGGTGTTGGGTTTTCACTATCAAATTAAGACTGTCATTGGTTCGAATCCCATGTTATCATGTTTTTATTTTACTAGTGTGGTTTGTGGCTCTATTATATGAATGCCTATGTCTTTTAACAACAATAGTCAAATCTTTCAATGTACTTTTTAGTGAAACCCAATAGATAGCTTTATTTTATCTTTCTTTACTCAAATATTGAATGCTTATGTCTTATAAATTTAGTAGGAAAGTATTCTTATGACTTGCTTATGACACCCCATAGAATATATAATGTTTAGTACCTTGGACACTGTAGCTTATTCACTTAAATCTCTGATAAATTGTGTGTTTGGCATGCACAGTCTGGTTAGCACAATTAGTAAAGTGTTGGGTTTGCGCTATCAAATTAAGACTGTCATTGGTTCGAATCCCATGTTATCATGTTTTTATTTTACTAGTGTGGTTTGTGGCTCTATAATATGAATGCCTATGTCTTTTAACAACAATAGTCAAGTCTTCCAATGGACTTTTAAGTGAAACCCAATAGATAGCTTTATTTTCTCTTTGTTTACTCAAATATTGAATGCTTATGTCTTATAAATTTAGTAGGAAAGTATTCTAATGACTTGCTTATGACACCCCATAGAATATATTATGTTTAGTACTTTGGACACTGTAGCTTATTCACTTAAATTTCTGATAAATTGTGTGTTTGGTATGCACAGTCTGGTTAGCACAGTTAGTAAGGTGTTGGGTTTGTACTATCAAATTAAGACTGTCATTGGTTCGAATCCCATGTTATCATGTTTTTATTTTACTAGTGTGGTTTGTGGCTCTATAATATGAATGCTTATGTCTTTTAACAACAATAGTCAAGTCTTCCAATGGACTTTTTAGTGAAACCCAATAGATAGCTTTATTTTCTCTTTGTTTACTCAAATATTGAATACTTATGTCTTATAAATTTAGTAGGAAAGTATTCTAATGACTTGCTTATGACACCCTATAGAATATATTATGTTTAGTACCTTGGACACTGTAGCTTATTCACTTAAATCTCTGATAAATTTTGTGTCTGGTATGCACAGTCTGGTTAGCACAGTTAGTAAGGTGTTGGGTTTGCACTATCAAATTAAGACTGTCATTGGTTCGAATCCCATGCTATCATGTTTTTATTTTACTAGTGTGGTTTGTGGCTCTATAATATGAATGCCTATGTCTTTTAACAACAATAGTCAAGTCTTCCAATGGACTTTTAAGTGAAACCCAATAGATAGCTTTATTTTCTCTTTGTTTACTCAAATATTGAATGCTTATGTCTTATAAATTTAGTAGTAAAGTATTCTAATGACTTGCTTATGACACCCCATAGAATAGATTATGTTTAGTACCTTGGACACTGTAGCTTATTCACTTTAATCTCTGATAAATTGTGTTTTGTTATGCACAGTCTGGTTAGCACAGTTAGTAAGTTGTTGGGTTTGCACTATCAAGTTAAAACTGTCATTGGTTTGAATTCTATGTTATCATGTTTTTATTTTACTAGTGTGGTTTGTGGCTCTATAATATGAATGCCTATGTCTTTTAACTACAATAGTCAAGTCTTCCAATGGACTTTTAAGTGAAACCCAATAGATAGCTTTATTTTCTCTTTGTTTACTCAAATATTGAATGCTTATGTCTTATAAATTTAGTAGGAAAGTATTCTAATGACTTGCCTATGACACCCCATAGAATATATTATGTTTAGTACCTTGGACACTGTAGCTTATTTACTTAAATCTCTGATAAATTATGTGTCTGGTATGCACAGTCTGGTTAGCACAGTTAGTAAGGTGTTGGGTTTGCACTATCAAATTAAGACTGTCATTGGTTCGAATCCCATGTTATCATGTTTTTATTTTACTAGTGTGGTTTGTGGCTCTATAATATGAATGCTTATGTCTTTTAACAACAATAGTCAAGTCTTCCAATGGACTTTTTAGTGAAACCCAATAGATAGCTTTATTTTCTCTTTGTTTACTCAAATATTGAATGCTTATGTCTTATAAATTTAGTAGGAAAGTATTCTAATGACTTGCTTATGACACCCCATAGAATATATTATGTTTAGTACCTTGGACACTGTAGCTTATTCACTTAAATCTCTGATAAATTGTGTGTCTGGTATGCACAGTCTGGTTAGCACAGTTAGTAAGGTGTTGGGTTTGCACTATCAAATTAAGACTGTCATTGGTTCGAATCCCATGTTATCATGTTTTTATTTTACTCGTGTGGTTTGTGGCTCTATAATATGAATGCTTATGTCTTTTAACAACAATAGTCAAGTCTTCCAATGGACTTTTTAGTGAAACCCAATAGATAGCTTTATTTTCTCTTTGTGTACTCAAATATTGAATGCTTATGTCTTATAAATTTAGTAGGAAAGTATTCTAATGACTTGCTTATGACATCCCACAGAATATATTATGTATAGTAATTTGGACACTGTAGCTTATTCACTTAAATATCTGATAAATTTGGGATCTGGTATGCACAGTCTGGTTAGCACAGTTAATAAGGTGTTGGGTTTAAACAATCAAATTGAGACTGTCATTGGTTCGAATCCCATGTTATCATGTTTTTATTTTACTAGTGTGGTTTGTGGCTCTATAATATGAATGCCTATGTCTTTTAACAACAATAGTCAAGTCTTCCAATGGACTTTTACGTGAAACCCAATAGATAGCTTTATTTTCTCTTTGTTTACTCAAATATTGAATGCTTATGTCTTATAAATTTAGTAGTAAAGTATTCTAATGACTTGCTTATGACACCCCATAGAATATATTATGTTTAGTACCTTGGACACTGTAGCTTATTCACTTTAATCTCTGATAAATTGTGTTTTGTTATGCACAGTCTGGTTAGCACAGTTAGTAAGTTGTTGGGTTTGCACTATCAAGTTAAAACTGTCATTGGTTTGAATTCCATGTTATCATGTTTTTATTTTACTAGTGTGGTTTGTGGCTCTATAATATGAATGCCTATGTCTTTTAACAACAATAGTCAAGTCTTCCAATGGACTTTTTAGTGAAACCCAATAGATAGCTTTATTCTCTCTTTGTTTACTCAAATATTGAATGCTTATGTCTTATAAATTTAGTAGTAAAGTATTCTAATGACTTGCTTATGACACCCTATAGAATATATTATGTTTAGTACCTTGGACACTGTAGCTTATTCACTTTAATCTCTGATAAATTGTGTTTTGTTATGCACAGTCTGGTTAGCACAGTGACTAATGTGTTGGGTTTGCACTATCAAGTTAAAACTGTCATTGGTTTGAATTCCATGTTATCATGTTTTTATTTTACTAGTGTGGTTTGTGGCTCTATAATATGAATGCCTATGTCTTTTAACAACAATAGTCAAATCTTTCAATGTACTTTTTAGTGAAACCCAATAGATAGCTTTATTTTATCTTTCTTTACTCAAATATTGAATGCTTATGTCTTATAAATTTAGTAGGAAAGTATTCTTATGACTTGCTTATGACACCCCATAGAATATATAATGTTTAGTACCTTGGACACTGTAGCTTATTCACTTAAATCTCTGATAAATTGTGTGTTTGGCATGCACAGTCTGGTTAGCACAATTAGTAAAGTGTTGGGTTTGCGCTATCAAATTAAGACTGTCATTGGTTCGAATCCCATGTTATCATGTTTTTATTTTACTAGTGTGGTTTGTGGCTCTATAATATGAATGCCTATGTCTTTTAACAACAATAGTCAAGTCTTCCAATGGACTTTTAAGTGAAACCCAATAGATAGCTTTATTTTCTCTTTGTTTACTCAAATATTGAATGCTTATGTCTTATAAATTTAGTAGGAAAGTATTCTAATGACTTGCTTATGACACCCCATAGAATATATTATGTTTAGTACTTTGGACACTGTAGCTTATTCACTTAAATTTCTGATAAATTGTGTGTTTGGTATGCACAGTCTGGTTAGCACAGTTAGTAAGGTGTTGGGTTTGTACTATCAAATTAAGACTGTCATTGGTTCGAATCCCATGTTATCATGTTTTTATTTTACTAGTGTGGTTTGTGGCTCTATAATATGAATGCTTATGTCTTTTAACAACAATAGTCAAGTCTTCCAATGGACTTTTTAGTGAAACCCAATAGATAGCTTTATTTTCTCTTTGTTTACTCAAATATTGAATACTTATGTCTTATAAATTTAGTAGGAAAGTATTCTAATGACTTGCTTATGACACCCTATAGAATATATTATGTTTAGTACCTTGGACACTGTAGCTTATTCACTTAAATCTCTGATAAATTGTGTGTCTGGTATGCACAGTCTGGTTAGCACAGTTAGTAAGGTGTTGGGTTTGCACTATCAAATTAAGACTGTCATTGGTTCGAATCCCATGCTATCATGTTTTTATTTTACTAGTGTGGTTTGTGGCTCTATAATATGAATGCCTATGTCTTTTAACAACAATAGTCAAGTCTTCCAATGGACTTTTAAGTGAAACCCAATAGATAGCTTTATTTTCTCTTTGTTTACTCAAATATTGAATGCTTATGTCTTATAAATTTAGTAGTAAAGTATTCTAATGACTTGCTTATGACACCCCATAGAATAGATTATGTTTAGTACCTTGGACACTGTAGCTTATTCACTTTAATCTCTGATAAATTGTGTTTTGTTATGCACAGTCTGGTTAGCACAGTTAGTAAGTTGTTGGGTTTGCACTATCAAGTTAAAACTGTCATTGGTTTGAATTCTATGTTATCATGTTTTTATTTTACTAGTGTGGTTTGTGGCTCTATAATATGAATGCCTATGTCTTTTAACTACAATAGTCAAGTCTTCCAATGGACTTTTAAGTGAAACCCAATAGATAGCTTTATTTTCTCTTTGTTTACTCAAATATTGAATGCTTATGTCTTATAAATTTAGTAGGAAAGTATTCTAATGACTTGCTTATGACACCCCATAGAATATATTATGTTTAGTACCTTGGACACTGTAGCTTATTTACTTAAATCTCTGATAAATTATGTGTCTGGTATGCACAGTCTGGTTAGCACAGTTAGTAAGGTGTTGAGTTTGTACTATCAAATTAAGACTGTCATTGGTTCGAATCCCATGTTATCATGTTTTTATTTTACTAGTGTGGTTTGTGGCTCTATAATATGAATGCCTATGTCTTTTAACAACAATAGTCAAGTCTTCCAATGGACTTTTAAGTGAAACCCAATAGATAGCTTTATTTTCTCTTTGTTTACTCAAACATTGAATGCTTATGTCTTATACATTTAGTAGGAAAGTATTCTAATGACTTGCTTATGACACCCCATAGAATATATTATGTTTATTACCTTAGACACTGTAGCTTATTCACTTAAATCTCTGATAAATTGTGTGCCTGGTATGCACAGTCTGGTTAGCACAGTTAGTAAGGTGTTGGGTTTTCACTATCAAATTAAGACTGTCATTGGTTCGAATCCCATGTTATCATGTTTTTATTTTACTAGTGTGGTTTGTGGCTCTATTATATGAATGCCTATGTCTTTTAACAACAATAGTCAAGTCTTCCAATGGACTTTTTAGTGAAACCCAATAGATAGCTTTATTCTCTCTTTGTTTACTCAAATATTGAATGCTTATGTCTTATAAATTTAGTAGTAAAGTATTCTAATGACTTGCTTATGACACCCTATAGAATATATTATGTTTAGTACCTTGGACACTGTAGCTTATTCACTTTAATCTCTGATAAATTGTGTTTTGTTATGCACAGTCTGGTTAGCACAGTGACTAATGTGTTGGGTTTGCACTATCAAGTTAAAACTGTCATTGGTTTGAATTCCATGTTATCATGTTTTTATTTTACTAGTGTGGTTTGTGGCTCTATAATATGAATGCCTATGTCTTTTAACAACAATAGTCAAATCTTTCAATGTACTTTTTAGTGAAACCCAATAGATAGCTTTATTTTATCTTTCTTTACTCAAATATTGAATGCTTATGTCTTATAAATTTAGTAGGAAAGTATTCTTATGACTTGCTTATGACACCCCATAGAATATATAATGTTTAGTACCTTGGACACTGTAGCTTATTCACTTAAATCTCTGATAAATTGTGTGTTTGGCATGCACAGTCTGGTTAGCACAATTAGTAAAGTGTTGGGTTTGCGCTATCAAATTAAGACTGTCATTGGTTCGAATCCCATGTTATCATGTTTTTATTTTACTAGTGTGGTTTGTGGCTCTATAATATGAATGCCTATGTCTTTTAACAACAATAGTCAAGTCTTCCAATGGACTTTTAAGTGAAACCCAATAGATAGCTTTATTTTCTCTTTGTTTACTCAAATATTGAATGCTTATGTCTTATAAATTTAGTAGGAAAGTATTCTAATGACTTGCTTATGACACCCCATAGAATATATTATGTTTAGTACTTTGGACACTGTAGCTTATTCACTTAAATTTCTGATAAATTGTGTGTTTGGTATGCACAGTCTGGTTAGCACAGTTAGTAAGGTGTTGGGTTTGTACTATCAAATTAAGACTGTCATTGGTTCGAATCCCATGTTATCATGTTTTTATTTTACTAGTGTGGTTTGTGGCTCTATAATATGAATGCTTATGTCTTTTAACAACAATAGTCAAGTCTTCCAATGGACTTTTTAGTGAAACCCAATAGATAGCTTTATTTTCTCTTTGTTTACTCAAATATTGAATACTTATGTCTTATAAATTTAGTAGGAAAGTATTCTAATGACTTGCTTATGACACCCTATAGAATATATTATGTTTAGTACCTTGGACACTGTAGCTTATTCACTTAAATCTCTGATAAATTGTGTGTCTGGTATGCACAGTCTGGTTAGCACAGTTAGTAAGGTGTTGGGTTTGCACTATCAAATTAAGACTGTCATTGGTTCGAATCCCATGCTATCATGTTTTTATTTTACTAGTGTGGTTTGTGGCTCTATAATATGAATGCCTATGTCTTTTAACAACAATAGTCAAGTCTTCCAATGGACTTTTAAGTGAAACCCAATAGATAGCTTTATTTTCTCTTTGTTTACTCAAATATTGAATGCTTATGTCTTATAAATTTAGTAGTAAAGTATTCTAATGACTTGCTTATGACACCCCATAGAATAGATTATGTTTAGTACCTTGGACACTGTAGCTTATTCACTTTAATCTCTGATAAATTGTGTTTTGTTATGCACAGTCTGGTTAGCACAGTTAGTAAGTTGTTGGGTTTGCACTATCAAGTTAAAACTGTCATTGGTTTGAATTCTATGTTATCATGTTTTTATTTTACTAGTGTGGTTTGTGGCTCTATAATATGAATGCCTATGTCTTTTAACTACAATAGTCAAGTCTTCCAATGGACTTTTAAGTGAAACCCAATAGATAGCTTTATTTTCTCTTTGTTTACTCAAATATTGAATGCTTATGTCTTATAAATTTAGTAGGAAAGTATTCTAATGACTTGCTTATGACACCCCATAGAATATATTATGTTTAGTACCTTGGACACTGTAGCTTATTTACTTAAATCTCTGATAAATTATGTGTCTGGTATGCACAGTCTGGTTAGCACAGTTAGTAAGGTGTTGGGTTTGCACTATCAAATTAAGACTGTCATTGGTTCGAATCCCATGTTATCATGTTTTTATTTTACTAGTGTGGTTTGTGGCTCTATAATATGAATGCTTATGTCTTTTAACAACAATAGTCAAGTCTTCCAATGGACTTTTTAGTGAAACCCAATAGATAGCTTTATTTTCTCTTTGTTTACTCAAATATTGAATGCTTATGTCTTATAAATTTAGTAGGAAAGTATTCTAATGACTTGCTTATGACACCCCATAGAATATATTATGTTTAGTACCTTGGACACTGTAGCTTATTCACTTAAATCTCTGATAAATTGTGTGTCTGGTATGCACAGTCTGGTTAGCACAGTTAGTAAGGTGTTGGGTTTGCACTATCAAATTAAGACTGTCATTGGTTCGAATCCCATGTTATCATGTTTTTATTTTACTCGTGTGGTTTGTGGCTCTATAATATGAATGCTTATGTCTTTTAACAACAATAGTCAAGTCTTCCAATGGACTTTTTAGTGAAACCCAATAGATAGCTTTATTTTCTCTTTGTGTACTCAAATATTGAATGCTTATGTCTTATAAATTTAGTAGGAAAGTATTCTAATGACTTGCTTATGACATCCCACAGAATATATTATGTATAGTAATTTGGACACTGTAGCTTATTCACTTAAATATCTGATAAATTTGGGATCTGGTATGCACAGTCTGGTTAGCACAGTTAATAAGGTGTTGGGTTTAAACAATCAAATTGAGACTGTCATTGGTTCGAATCCCATGTTATCATGTTTTTATTTTACTAGTGTGGTTTGTGGCTCTATAATATGAATGCCTATGTCTTTTAACAACAATAGTCAAGTCTTCCAATGGACTTTTACGTGAAACCCAATAGATAGCTTTATTTTCTCTTTGTTTACTCAAATATTGAATGCTTATGTCTTATAAATTTAGTAGTAAAGTATTCTAATGACTTGCTTATGACACCCCATAGAATATATTATGTTTAGTACCTTGGACACTGTAGCTTATTCACTTTAATCTCTGATAAATTGTGTTTTGTTATGCACAGTCTGGTTAGCACAGTTAGTAAGTTGTTGGGTTTGCACTATCAAGTTAAAACTGTCATTGGTTTGAATTCCATGTTATCATGTTTTTATTTTACTAGTGTGGTTTGTGGCTCTATAATATGAATGCCTATGTCTTTTAACAACAATAGTCAAGTCTTCCAATGGACTTTTTAGTGAAACCCAATAGATAGCTTTATTTTCTCTTTGTTTACTCAAATATTGAATGCTTATGTCTTATAAATTTAGTAGGAAAGTATTCTAATGACTTGCTTATGACACCCCATAGAATATATTATGTTTAGTACTTTGGACACTGTAGCTTATTCACTTAAATTTCTGATAAATTGTGTGTCTGGTATGCACAGTCTGGTTAGCACAGTTAGTAAGGTGTTGAGTTTGTACTATCAAATTAAGACTGTCATTGGTTCGAATCCCATGTTATCATGTTTTTATTTTACTAGTGTGGTTTGTGGCTCTATAATGTGAATGCCTATGTCTTTTAACAACAATAGTCAAGTCTTCCAATGGACTTTTAAGTGAAACCCAATAGATAGCTTTATTTTCTCTTTGTTTACTCAAACATTGAATGCTTATGTCTTATACATTTAGTAGGAAAGTATTCTAATGACTTGCTTATGACACCCCATAGAATATATTATGTTTAGTACTTTGGACACTGTAGCTTATTCACTTAAATTTCTGATAAATTGTGTGTCTGTTATGCACAGTCTGGTTAGCACAGTTAGTAAGGTGTTGAGTTTGTACTATCAAATTAAGACTGTCATTGGTTCGAATCCCATGTTATCATGTTTTTATTTTACTAGTGTGGTTTGTGGCTCTATAATATGAATGCTTATGTCTTTTAACAACAATAATCAAGTCTTCCAATGGACTTTTTAGTGAAACCCAATAGATAGCTTTATTTTCTCTTTGTTTACTCAAATATTGAATACTTATGTCTTATAAATTTAGTAGGAAAGTATTCTAATGACTTGCTTATGACACCCCATAGAATATATTATGTTTAGTACCTTGGACACTGTAGCTTATTCACTTAAATCTCTGATAAATTGTGTGTCTGGTATGCACAGTCTGGTTAGCACAGTTAGTAAGGTGTTGGGTTTGCACTATCAAATTAAGACTGTCATTGGTTCGAATCCCATGCTATCACGTTTTTATTTTACTAGTGTGGTTTGTGGCTCTATAATATGAATGCCTATGTCTTTTAACAACAATAGTCAAGTCTTCCAGTGGACTTTTAAGTGAAACCCAATAGATAGCTTTATTTTCTCTTTGTTTACTCAAATATTGAATGCTTATGTCTTATAAATTTAGTAGGAAAGTATTCTAATGACTTGCTTATGACACCCTATAGAATATATTATGTTTAGTACCTTGGACACTGTAGCTTATTCACTTTAATCTCTGATAAATTGTGTTTTGTTATGCACAGTCTGGTTAGCACAGTTACTAAGGTGTTGGGTTTGCACTATCAAGTTAAAACTGTCATTGGTTTGAATTCCATGTTATCATGTTTTTATTTTACTAGTGTGGTTTGTGGCTCTATAATATGAATGCCTATGTCTTTTAACAACAATAGTCAAGTCTTCCAATGGACTTTTTAGTGAAACCCAATAGATAGCTTTATTTTCTCTTTGTTTACTCAAATATTGAATGCTTATGTCTTATAAATTTAGTAGGAAAGTATTCTAATGACTTGCTTATGACACCCCATAGAATATATTATGTTTAGTACTTTGGACACTGTAGCTTATTCACTTAAATTTCTGATAAATTGTGTGTCTGGTATGCACAGTCTGGTTAGCACAGTTAGTAAGTTGTTGAGTTTGTACTATCAAATTAAGACTGTCATTGGTTCGAATCCCATGTTATCATGTTTTTATTTTACTAGTGTGGTTTGTGGCTCTATAATATGAATGCCTATGTCTTTTAACAACAATAGTCAAGTCTTCCAATGGACTTTTAAGTGAAACCCAATAGATAGCTTTATTTTCTCTTTGTTTACTCAAACATTGAATGCTTATGTCTTATACATTTAGTAGGAAAGTATTCTAATGACTTGCTTATGACACCCCATAGAATATATTATGTTTAGTACTTTGGACACTGTAGCTTATTCACTTAAATTTCTGATAAATTGTGTGTCTGGTATGCACAGTCTGGTTAGCACAGTTAGTAAGGTGTTGAGTTTGTACTATCAAATTAAGACTGTCATTGGTTCGAATCCCATGTTATCATGTTTTTATTTTACTAGTGTGGTTTGTGGCTCTATAATATGAATGCTTATGTCTTTTAACAACAATAATCAAGTCTTCCAATGGACTTTTTAGTGAAACCCAATAGATAGCTTTATTTTCTCTTTGTTTACTCAAATATTGAATGCTTATGTCTTATAAATTTAGTAGGAAAGTATTCTAATGACTTGCTTATGACACCCCATAGAATATATTATGTTTAGTACCTTGGACACTGTAGCTTATTCACTTAAATCTCTGATAAATTGTGTGTCTGGTATGCACAGTCTGGTTAGCACAGTTAGTAAGGTGTTGGGTTTGCACTATCAAATTAAGACTGTCATTGGTTCGAATCCCATGTTATCATGTTTTTATTTTACTAGTGTGGTTTGTGGCTCTATAATATGAATGCTTATGTCTTTTAACAACAATAGTCAAGTCTTCCAATGGACTTTTTAGTGAAACCCAATAGATAGCTTTATTTTCTCTTTGTGTACTCAAATATTGAATGCTTATGTCTTATAAATTTAGTAGGAAAGTATTCTAATGACTTGCTTATGACATCCCACAGAATATATTATGTATAGTAATTTGGACACTGTAGCTTATTCACTTAAATATCTGATAAATTTGGGATCTGGTATGCACAGTCTGGTTAGCACAGTTAATAAGGTGTTGGGTTTAAACAATCAAATTGAGACTGTCATTGGTTCGAATCCCATGTTATCATGTTTTTATTTTACTAGTGTGGTTTGTGGCTCTATAATATGAATGCCTATGTCTTTTAACAACAATAGTCAAGTCTTCCAATGGACTTTTAAGTGAAACCCAATAGATAGCTTTATTTTCTCTTTGTTTACTCAAACATTGAATGCTTATGTCTTATACATTTAGTAGGAAAGTATTCTAATGACTTGCTTATGACACCCCATAGAATATATTATGTTTATTACCTTAGACACTGTAGCTTATTCACTTAAATCTCTGATAAATTGTGTGCCTGGTATGCACAGTCTGGTTAGCACAGTTAGTAAGGTGTTGGGTTTTCACTATCAAATTAAGACTGTCATTGGTTCGAATCCCATGTTATCATGTTTTTATTTTACTAGTGTGGTTTGTGGCTCTATTATATGAATGCCTATGTCTTTTAACAACAATAGTCAAGTCTTCCAATGGACTTTTTAGTGAAACCCAATAGATAGCTTTATTCTCTCTTTGTTTACTCAAATATTGAATGCTTATGTCTTATAAATTTAGTAGTAAAGTATTCTAATGACTTGCTTATGACACCCTATAGAATATATTATGTTTAGTACCTTGGACACTGTAGCTTATTCACTTTAATCTCTGATAAATTGTGTTTTGTTATGCACAGTCTGGTTAGCACAGTGACTAATGTGTTGGGTTTGCACTATCAAGTTAAAACTGTCATTGGTTTGAATTCCATGTTATCATGTTTTTATTTTACTAGTGTGGTTTGTGGCTCTATAATATGAATGCCTATGTCTTTTAACAACAATAGTCAAATCTTTCAATGTACTTTTTAGTGAAACCCAATAGATAGCTTTATTTTATCTTTCTTTACTCAAATATTGAATGCTTATGTCTTATAAATTTAGTAGGAAAGTATTCTTATGACTTGCTTATGACACCCCATAGAATATATAATGTTTAGTACCTTGGACACTGTAGCTTATTCACTTAAATCTCTGATAAATTGTGTGTTTGGCATGCACAGTCTGGTTAGCACAATTAGTAAAGTGTTGGGTTTGCGCTATCAAATTAAGACTGTCATTGGTTCGAATCCCATGTTATCATGTTTTTATTTTACTAGTGTGGTTTGTGGCTCTATAATATGAATGCCTATGTCTTTTAACAACAATAGTCAAGTCTTCCAATGGACTTTTAAGTGAAACCCAATAGATAGCTTTATTTTCTCTTTGTTTACTCAAATATTGAATGCTTATGTCTTATAAATTTAGTAGGAAAGTATTCTAATGACTTGCTTATGACACCCCATAGAATATATTATGTTTAGTACTTTGGACACTGTAGCTTATTCACTTAAATTTCTGATAAATTGTGTGTTTGGTATGCACAGTCTGGTTAGCACAGTTAGTAAGGTGTTGGGTTTGTACTATCAAATTAAGACTGTCATTGGTTCGAATCCCATGTTATCATGTTTTTATTTTACTAGTGTGGTTTGTGGCTCTATAATATGAATGCTTATGTCTTTTAACAACAATAGTCAAGTCTTCCAATGGACTTTTTAGTGAAACCCAATAGATAGCTTTATTTTCTCTTTGTTTACTCAAATATTGAATACTTATGTCTTATAAATTTAGTAGGAAAGTATTCTAATGACTTGCTTATGACACCCTATAGAATATATTATGTTTAGTACCTTGGACACTGTAGCTTATTCACTTAAATCTCTGATAAATTGTGTGTCTGGTATGCACAGTCTGGTTAGCACAGTTAGTAAGGTGTTGGGTTTGCACTATCAAATTAAGACTGTCATTGGTTCGAATCCCATGCTATCATGTTTTTATTTTACTAGTGTGGTTTGTGGCTCTATAATATGAATGCCTATGTCTTTTAACAACAATAGTCAAGTCTTCCAATGGACTTTTAAGTGAAACCCAATAGATAGCTTTATTTTCTCTTTGTTTACTCAAATATTGAATGCTTATGTCTTATAAATTTAGTAGTAAAGTATTCTAATGACTTGCTTATGACACCCCATAGAATAGATTATGTTTAGTACCTTGGACACTGTAGCTTATTCACTTTAATCTCTGATAAATTGTGTTTTGTTATGCACAGTCTGGTTAGCACAGTTAGTAAGTTGTTGGGTTTGCACTATCAAGTTAAAACTGTCATTGGTTTGAATTCTATGTTATCATGTTTTTATTTTACTAGTGTGGTTTGTGGCTCTATAATATGAATGCCTATGTCTTTTAACTACAATAGTCAAGTCTTCCAATGGACTTTTAAGTGAAACCCAATAGATAGCTTTATTTTCTCTTTGTTTACTCAAATATTGAATGCTTATGTCTTATAAATTTAGTAGGAAAGTATTCTAATGACTTGCTTATGACACCCCATAGAATATATTATGTTTAGTACCTTGGACACTGTAGCTTATTTACTTAAATCTCTGATAAATTATGTGTCTGGTATGCACAGTCTGGTTAGCACAGTTAGTAAGGTGTTGAGTTTGTACTATCAAATTAAGACTGTCATTGGTTCGAATCCCATGTTATCATGTTTTTATTTTACTAGTGTGGTTTGTGGCTCTATAATATGAATGCCTATGTCTTTTAACAACAATAGTCAAGTCTTCCAATGGACTTTTAAGTGAAACCCAATAGATAGCTTTATTTTCTCTTTGTTTACTCAAACATTGAATGCTTATGTCTTATACATTTAGTAGGAAAGTATTCTAATGACTTGCTTATGACACCCCATAGAATATATTATGTTTATTACCTTAGACACTGTAGCTTATTCACTTAAATCTCTGATAAATTGTGTGCCTGGTATGCACAGTCTGGTTAGCACAGTTAGTAAGGTGTTGGGTTTTCACTATCAAATTAAGACTGTCATTGGTTCGAATCCCATGTTATCATGTTTTTATTTTACTAGTGTGGTTTGTGGCTCTATTATATGAATGCCTATGTCTTTTAACAACAATAGTCAAGTCTTCCAATGGACTTTTTAGTGAAACCCAATAGATAGCTTTATTCTCTCTTTGTTTACTCAAATATTGAATGCTTATGTCTTATAAATTTAGTAGTAAAGTATTCTAATGACTTGCTTATGACACCCTATAGAATATATTATGTTTAGTACCTTGGACACTGTAGCTTATTCACTTTAATCTCTGATAAATTGTGTTTTGTTATGCACAGTCTGGTTAGCACAGTGACTAATGTGTTGGGTTTGCACTATCAAGTTAAAACTGTCATTGGTTTGAATTCCATGTTATCATGTTTTTATTTTACTAGTGTGGTTTGTGGCTCTATAATATGAATGCCTATGTCTTTTAACAACAATAGTCAAATCTTTCAATGTACTTTTTAGTGAAACCCAATAGATAGCTTTATTTTATCTTTCTTTACTCAAATATTGAATGCTTATGTCTTATAAATTTAGTAGGAAAGTATTCTTATGACTTGCTTATGACACCCCATAGAATATATAATGTTTAGTACCTTGGACACTGTAGCTTATTCACTTAAATCTCTGATAAATTGTGTGTTTGGCATGCACAGTCTGGTTAGCACAATTAGTAAAGTGTTGGGTTTGCGCTATCAAATTAAGACTGTCATTGGTTCGAATCCCATGTTATCATGTTTTTATTTTACTAGTGTGGTTTGTGGCTCTATAATATGAATGCCTATGTCTTTTAACAACAATAGTCAAGTCTTCCAATGGACTTTTAAGTGAAACCCAATAGATAGCTTTATTTTCTCTTTGTTTACTCAAATATTGAATGCTTATGTCTTATAAATTTAGTAGGAAAGTATTCTAATGACTTGCTTATGACACCCCATAGAATATATTATGTTTAGTACTTTGGACACTGTAGCTTATTCACTTAAATTTCTGATAAATTGTGTGTTTGGTATGCACAGTCTGGTTAGCACAGTTAGTAAGGTGTTGGGTTTGTACTATCAAATTAAGACTGTCATTGGTTCGAATCCCATGTTATCATGTTTTTATTTTACTAGTGTGGTTTGTGGCTCTATAATATGAATGCTTATGTCTTTTAACAACAATAGTCAAGTCTTCCAATGGACTTTTTAGTGAAACCCAATAGATAGCTTTATTTTCTCTTTGTTTACTCAAATATTGAATACTTATGTCTTATAAATTTAGTAGGAAAGTATTCTAATGACTTGCTTATGACACCCTATAGAATATATTATGTTTAGTACCTTGGACACTGTAGCTTATTCACTTAAATCTCTGATAAATTGTGTGTCTGGTATGCACAGTCTGGTTAGCACAGTTAGTAAGGTGTTGGGTTTGCACTATCAAATTAAGACTGTCATTGGTTCGAATCCCATGCTATCATGTTTTTATTTTACTAGTGTGGTTTGTGGCTCTATAATATGAATGCCTATGTCTTTTAACAACAATAGTCAAGTCTTCCAATGGACTTTTAAGTGAAACCCAATAGATAGCTTTATTTTCTCTTTGTTTACTCAAATATTGAATGCTTATGTCTTATAAATTTAGTAGGAAAGTATTCTAATGACTTGCTTATGACACCCCATAGAATATATTATGTTTAGTACTTTGGACACTGTAGCTTATTCACTTAAATTTCTGATAAATTGTGTGTTTGGTATGCACAGTCTGGTTAGCACAGTTAGTAAGGTGTTGGGTTTGTACTATCAAATTAAGACTGTCATTGGTTCGAATCCCATGTTATCATGTTTTTATTTTACTAGTGTGGTTTGTGGCTCTATAATATGAATGCTTATGTCTTTTAACAACAATAGTCAAGTCTTCCAATGGACTTTTTAGTGAAACCCAATAGATAGCTTTATTTTCTCTTTGTTTACTCAAATATTGAATACTTATGTCTTATAAATTTAGTAGGAAAGTATTCTAATGACTTGCTTATGACACCCTATAGAATATATTATGTTTAGTACCTTGGACACTGTAGCTTATTCACTTAAATCTCTGATAAATTGTGTGTCTGGTATGCACAGTCTGGTTAGCACAGTTAGTAAGGTGTTGGGTTTGCACTATCAAATTAAGACTGTCATTGGTTCGAATCCCATGCTATCATGTTTTTATTTTACTAGTGTGGTTTGTGGCTCTATAATATGAATGCCTATGTCTTTTAACAACAATAGTCAAGTCTTCCAATGGACTTTTAAGTGAAACCCAATAGATAGCTTTATTTTCTCTTTGTTTACTCAAATATTGAATGCTTATGTCTTATAAATTTAGTAGTAAAGTATTCTAATGACTTGCTTATGACACCCCATAGAATAGATTATGTTTAGTACCTTGGACACTGTAGCTTATTCACTTTAATCTCTGATAAATTGTGTTTTGTTATGCACAGTCTGGTTAGCACAGTTAGTAAGTTGTTGGGTTTGCACTATCAAGTTAAAACTGTCATTGGTTTGAATTCTATGTTATCATGTTTTTATTTTACTAGTGTGGTTTGTGGCTCTATAATATGAATGCCTATGTCTTTTAACTACAATAGTCAAGTCTTCCAATGGACTTTTAAGTGAAACCCAATAGATAGCTTTATTTTCTCTTTGTTTACTCAAATATTGAATGCTTATGTCTTATAAATTTAGTAGGAAAGTATTCTAATGACTTGCTTATGACACCCCATAGAATATATTATGTTTAGTACCTTGGACACTGTAGCTTATTTACTTAAATCTCTGATAAATTATGTGTCTGGTATGCACAGTCTGGTTAGCACAGTTAGTAAGGTGTTGGGTTTGCACTATCAAATTAAGACTGTCATTGGTTCGAATCCCATGTTATCATGTTTTTATTTTACTAGTGTGGTTTGTGGCTCTATAATATGAATGCTTATGTCTTTTAACAACAATAGTCAAGTCTTCCAATGGACTTTTTAGTGAAACCCAATAGATAGCTTTATTTTCTCTTTGTTTACTCAAATATTGAATGCTTATGTCTTATAAATTTAGTAGGAAAGTATTCTAATGACTTGCTTATGACACCCCATAGAATATATTATGTTTAGTACCTTGGACACTGTAGCTTATTCACTTAAATCTCTGATAAATTGTGTGTCTGGTATGCACAGTCTGGTTAGCACAGTTAGTAAGGTGTTGGGTTTGCACTATCAAATTAAGACTGTCATTGGTTCGAATCCCATGTTATCATGTTTTTATTTTACTCGTGTGGTTTGTGGCTCTATAATATGAATGCTTATGTCTTTTAACAACAATAGTCAAGTCTTCCAATGGACTTTTTAGTGAAACCCAATAGATAGCTTTATTTTCTCTTTGTGTACTCAAATATTGAATGCTTATGTCTTATAAATTTAGTAGGAAAGTATTCTAATGACTTGCTTATGACATCCCACAGAATATATTATGTATAGTAATTTGGACACTGTAGCTTATTCACTTAAATATCTGATAAATTTGGGATCTGGTATGCACAGTCTGGTTAGCACAGTTAATAAGGTGTTGGGTTTAAACAATCAAATTGAGACTGTCATTGGTTCGAATCCCATGTTATCATGTTTTTATTTTACTAGTGTGGTTTGTGGCTCTATAATATGAATGCCTATGTCTTTTAACAACAATAGTCAAGTCTTCCAATGGACTTTTACGTGAAACCCAATAGATAGCTTTATTTTCTCTTTGTTTACTCAAATATTGAATGCTTATGTCTTATAAATTTAGTAGTAAAGTATTCTAATGACTTGCTTATGACACCCCATAGAATATATTATGTTTAGTACCTTGGACACTGTAGCTTATTCACTTTAATCTCTGATAAATTGTGTTTTGTTATGCACAGTCTGGTTAGCACAGTTAGTAAGTTGTTGGGTTTGCACTATCAAGTTAAAACTGTCATTGGTTTGAATTCCATGTTATCATGTTTTTATTTTACTAGTGTGGTTTGTGGCTCTATAATATGAATGCCTATGTCTTTTAACAACAATAGTCAAGTCTTCCAATGGACTTTTTAGTGAAACCCAATAGATAGCTTTATTTTCTCTTTGTTTACTCAAATATTGAATGCTTATGTCTTATAAATTTAGTAGGAAAGTATTCTAATGACTTGCTTATGACACCCCATAGAATATATTATGTTTAGTACTTTGGACACTGTAGCTTATTCACTTAAATTTCTGATAAATTGTGTGTCTGGTATGCACAGTCTGGTTAGCACAGTTAGTAAGGTGTTGAGTTTGTACTATCAAATTAAGACTGTCATTGGTTCGAATCCCATGTTATCATGTTTTTATTTTACTAGTGTGGTTTGTGGCTCTATAATGTGAATGCCTATGTCTTTTAACAACAATAGTCAAGTCTTCCAATGGACTTTTAAGTGAAACACAATAGATAGCTTTATTTTCTCTTTGTTTACTCAAACATTGAATGCTTATGTCTTATACATTTAGTAGGAAAGTATTCTAATGACTTGCTTATGACACCCCATAGAATATATTATGTTTAGTACTTTGGACACTGTAGCTTATTCACTTAAATTTCTGATAAATTGTGTGTCTGTTATGCACAGTCTGGTTAGCACAGTTAGTAAGGTGTTGAGTTTGTACTATCAAATTAAGACTGTCATTGGTTCGAATCCCATGTTATCATGTTTTTATTTTACTAGTGTGGTTTGTGGCTCTATAATATGAATGCTTATGTCTTTTAACAACAATAATCAAGTCTTCCAATGGACTTTTTAGTGAAACCCAATAGATAGCTTTATTTTCTCTTTGTTTACTCAAATATTGAATACTTATGTCTTATAAATTTAGTAGGAAAGTATTCTAATGACTTGCTTATGACACCCCATAGAATATATTATGTTTAGTACCTTGGACACTGTAGCTTATTCACTTAAATCTCTGATAAATTGTGTGTCTGGTATGCACAGTCTGGTTAGCACAGTTAGTAAGGTGTTGGGTTTGCACTATCAAATTAAGACTGTCATTGGTTCGAATCCCATGCTATCACGTTTTTATTTTACTAGTGTGGTTTGTGGCTCTATAATATGAATGCCTATGTCTTTTAACAACAATAGTCAAGTCTTCCAGTGGACTTTTAAGTGAAACCCAATAGATAGCTTTATTTTCTCTTTGTTTACTCAAATATTGAATGCTTATGTCTTATAAATTTAGTAGGAAAGTATTCTAATGACTTGCTTATGACACCCCATAGAATATATTATGTTTAGTACCTTGGACACTGTAGCTTATTCACTTAAATCTCTGATAAATTGTGTGCCTGGTATGCACAGTCTGGTTAGCACAGTTAGTAAGGTGTTGGGTTTGCACTATCAAATTAAGACTGTCATTGGTTCGAATCCTATGCTATCACGTTTTTATTTTACTAGTGTGGTTTGTGGCTCTATAATATGAATGCCTATGTCTTTTAACAACAATAGTCAAGTCTTCCAATGGACTTTTAAGTGAAACCCAATAGATAGCTTTATTTTCTCTTTGTTTACTCAAATATTGAATGCTTATGTCTTATAAATTTAGTAGTAAAGTATTCTAATGACTTGCTTATGACACCCTATAGAATATATTATGTTTAGTACCTTGGACACTGTAGCTTATTCACTTTAATCTCTGATAAATTGTGTTTTGTTATGCACAGTCTGGTTAGCACAGTTACTAAGGTGTTGGGTTTGCACTATCAAGTTAAAACTGTCATTGGTTTGAATTCCATGTTATCATGTTTTTATTTTACTAGTGTGGTTTGTGGCTCTATAATATGAATGCCTATGTCTTTTAACAACAATAGTCAAGTCTTCCAATGGACTTTTTAGTGAAACCCAATAGATAGCTTTATTTTCTCTTTGTTTACTCAAATATTGAATGCTTATGTCTTATAAATTTAGTAGGAAAGTATTCTAATGACTTGCTTATGACACCCCATAGAATATATTATGTTTAGTACTTTGGACACTGTAGCTTATTCACTTAAATTTCTGATAAATTGTGTGTCTGGTATGCACAGTCTGGTTAGCACAGTTAGTAAGTTGTTGAGTTTGTACTATCAAATTAAGACTGTCATTGGTTCGAATCCCATGTTATCATGTTTTTATTTTACTAGTGTGGTTTGTGGCTCTATAATATGAATGCCTATGTCTTTTAACAACAATAGTCAAGTCTTCCAATGGACTTTTAAGTGAAACCCAATAGATAGCTTTATTTTCTCTTTGTTTACTCAAACATTGAATGCTTATGTCTTATACATTTAGTAGGAAAGTATTCTAATGACTTGCTTATGACACCCCATAGAATATATTATGTTTAGTACCTTGGACACTGTAGCTTATTCACTTAAATCTCTGATAAATTGTGTGTCTGGTATGCACAGTCTGGTTAGCACAGTTAGTAAGGTGTTGGGTTTGCACTATCAAATTAAGACTGTCATTGGTTCGAATCCCATGTTATCATGTTTTTATTTTACTCGTGTGGTTTGTGGCTCTATAATATGAATGCTTATGTCTTTTAACAACAATAGTCAAGTCTTCCAATGGACTTTTTAGTGAAACCCAATAGATAGCTTTATTTTCTCTTTGTGTACTCAAATATTGAATGCTTATGTCTTATAAATTTAGTAGGAAAGTATTCTAATGACTTGCTTATGACATCCCACAGAATATATTATGTATAGTAATTTGGACACTGTAGCTTATTCACTTAAATATCTGATAAATTTGGGATCTGGTATGCACAGTCTGGTTAGCACAGTTAATAAGGTGTTGGGTTTAAACAATCAAATTGAGACTGTCATTGGTTCGAATCCCATGTTATCATGTTTTTATTTTACTAGTGTGGTTTGTGGCTCTATAATATGAATGCCTATGTCTTTTAACAACAATAGTCAAGTCTTCCAATGGACTTTTACGTGAAACCCAATAGATAGCTTTATTTTCTCTTTGTTTACTCAAATATTGAATGCTTATGTCTTATAAATTTAGTAGTAAAGTATTCTAATGACTTGCTTATGACACCCCATAGAATATATTATGTTTAGTACCTTGGACACTGTAGCTTATTCACTTAAATCTCTGATAAATTGTGTGTCTGGTATGCACAGTCTGGTTAGCACAGTTAGTAAGGTGTTGGGTTTGCACTATCAAATTAAGACTGTCATTGGTTCGAATCCCATGCTATCACGTTTTTATTTTACTAGTGTGGTTTGTGGCTCTATAATATGAATGCCTATGTCTTTTAACAACAATAGTCAAGTCTTCCAGTGGACTTTTAAGTGAAACCCAATAGATAGCTTTATTTTCTCTTTGTTTACTCAAATATTGAATGCTTATGTCTTATAAATTTAGTAGTAAAGTATTCTAATGACTTGCTTATGACACCCTATAGAATATATTATGTTTAGTACCTTGGACACTGTAGCTTATTCACTTTAATCTCTGATAAATTGTGTTTTGTTATGCACAGTCTGGTTAGCACAGTTACTAAGGTGTTGGGTTTGCACTATCAAGTTAAAACTGTCATTGGTTTGAATTCCATGTTATCATGTTTTTATTTTACTAGTGTGGTTTGTGGCTCTATAATATGAATGCCTATGTCTTTTAACAACAATAGTCAAGTCTTCCAATGGACTTTTTAGTGAAACCCAATAGATAGCTTTATTTTCTCTTTGTTTACTCAAATATTGAATGCTTATGTCTTATAAATTTAGTAGGAAAGTATTCTAATGACTTGCTTATGACACCCCATAGAATATATTATGTTTAGTACTTTGGACACTGTAGCTTATTCACTTAAATTTCTGATAAATTGTGTGTCTGGTATGCACAGTCTGGTTAGCACAGTTAGTAAGTTGTTGAGTTTGTACTATCAAATTAAGACTGTCATTGGTTCGAATCCCATGTTATCATGTTTTTATTTTACTAGTGTGGTTTGTGGCTCTATAATATGAATGCCTATGTCTTTTAACAACAATAGTCAAGTCTTCCAATGGACTTTTAAGTGAAACCCAATAGATAGCTTTATTTTCTCTTTGTTTACTCAAACATTGAATGCTTATGTCTTATACATTTAGTAGGAAATTATTCTAATGACTTGCTTATGACACCCCATAGAATATATTATGTTTAGTACCTTGGACACTGTAGCTTATTCACTTAAATCTCTGATAAATTGTGTGTCTGGTATGCACAGTCTGGTTAGCACAGTTAGTAAGGTGTTGGGTTTGCACTATCAAATTAAGACTGTCATTGGTTCGAATCCCATGTTATCATGTTTTTATTTTACTCGTGTGGTTTGTGGCTCTATAATATGAATGCTTATGTCTTTTAACAACAATAGTCAAGTCTTCCAATGGACTTTTTAGTGAAACCCAATAGATAGCTTTATTTTCTCTTTGTGTACTCAAATATTGAATGCTTATGTCTTATAAATTTAGTAGGAAAGTATTCTAATGACTTGCTTATGACATCCCACAGAATATATTATGTATAGTAATTTGGACACTGTAGCTTATTCACTTAAATATCTGATAAATTTGGGATCTGGTATGCACAGTCTGGTTAGCACAGTTAATAAGGTGTTGGGTTTAAACAATCAAATTGAGACTGTCATTGGTTCGAATCCCATGTTATCATGTTTTTATTTTACTAGTGTGGTTTGTGGCTCTATAATATGAATGCCTATGTCTTTTAACAACAATAGTCAAGTCTTCCAATGGACTTTTACGTGAAACCCAATAGATAGCTTTATTTTCTCTTTGTTTACTCAAATATTGAATGCTTATGTCTTATAAATTTAGTAGTAAAGTATTCTAATGACTTGCTTATGACACCCCATAGAATATATTATGTTTAGTACCTTGGACACTGTAGCTTATTCACTTTAATCTCTGATAAATTGTGTTTTGTTATGCACAGTCTGGTTAGCACAGTTAGTAAGTTGTTGGGTTTGCACTATCAAGTTAAAACTGTCATTGGTTTGAATTCCATGTTATCATGTTTTTATTTTACTAGTGTGGTTTGTGGCTCTATAATATGAATGCCTATGTCTTTTAACAACAATAGTCAAGTCTTCCAATGGACTTTTTAGTGAAACCCAATAGATAGCTTTATTTTCTCTTTGTTTACTCAAATATTGAATGCTTATGTCTTATAAATTTAGTAGGAAAGTATTCTAATGACTTGCTTATGACACCCCATAGAATATATTATGTTTAGTACTTTGGACACTGTAGCTTATTCACTTAAATTTCTGATAAATTGTGTGTCTGGTATGCACAGTCTGGTTAGCACAGTTAGTAAGGTGTTGAGTTTGTACTATCAAATTAAGACTGTCATTGGTTCGAATCCCATGTTATCATGTTTTTATTTTACTAGTGTGGTTTGTGGCTCTATAATGTGAATGCCTATGTCTTTTAACAACAATAGTCAAGTCTTCCAATGGACTTTTAAGTGAAACCCAATAGATAGCTTTATTTTCTCTTTGTTTACTCAAACATTGAATGCTTATGTCTTATACATTTAGTAGGAAAGTATTCTAATGACTTGCTTATGACACCCCATAGAATATATTATGTTTAGTACTTTGGACACTGTAGCTTATTCACTTAAATTTCTGATAAATTGTGTGTCTGTTATGCACAGTCTGGTTAGCACAGTTAGTAAGGTGTTGAGTTTGTACTATCAAATTAAGACTGTCATTGGTTCGAATCCCATGTTATCATGTTTTTATTTTACTAGTGTGGTTTGTGGCTCTATAATATGAATGCTTATGTCTTTTAACAACAATAATCAAGTCTTCCAATGGACTTTTTAGTGAAACCCAATAGATAGCTTTATTTTCTCTTTGTTTACTCAAATATTGAATACTTATGTCTTATAAATTTAGTAGGAAAGTATTCTAATGACTTGCTTATGACACCCCATAGAATATATTATGTTTAGTACCTTGGACACTGTAGCTTATTCACTTAAATCTCTGATAAATTGTGTGTCTGGTATGCACAGTCTGGTTAGCACAGTTAGTAAGGTGTTGAGTTTGCACTATCAAATTAAGACTGTCATTGGTTCGAATCCCATGCTATCACGTTTTTATTTTACTAGTGTGGTTTGTGGCTCTATAATATGAATGCCTATGTCTTTTAACAACAATAGTCAAGTCTTCCAGTGGACTTTTAAGTGAAACCCAATAGATAGCTTTATTTTCTCTTTGTTTACTCAAATATTGAATGCTTATGTCTTATAAATTTAGTAGGAAAGTATTCTAATGACTTGCTTATGACACCCCATAGAATATATTATGTTTAGTACCTTGGACACTGTAGCTTATTCACTTAAATCTCTGATAAATTGTGTGTCTGGTATGCACAGTCTGGTTAGCACAGTTAGTAAGGTGTTGGGTTTGCACTATCAAATTAAGACTGTCATTGGTTCGAATCCTATGCTATCACGTTTTTATTTTACTAGTGTGGTTTGTGGCTCTATAATATGAATGCCTATGTCTTTTAACAACAATAGTCAAGTCTTCCAATGGACTTTTAAGTGAAACCCAATAGATAGCTTTATTTTCTCTTTGTTTACTCAAATATTGAATGCTTATGTCTTATAAATTTAGTAGTAAAGTATTCTAATGACTTGCTTATGACACCCTATAGAATATATTATGTTTAGTACCTTGGACACTGTAGCTTATTCACTTTAATCTCTGATAAATTGTGTTTTGTTATGCACAGTCTGGTTAGCACAGTTACTAAGGTGTTGGGTTTGCACTATCAAGTTAAAACTGTCATTGGTTTGAATTCCATGTTATCATGTTTTTATTTTACTAGTGTGGTTTGTGGCTCTATAATATGAATGCCTATGTCTTTTAACAACAATAGTCAAGTCTTCCAATGGACTTTTTAGTGAAACCCAATAGATAGCTTTATTTTCTCTTTGTTTACTCAAATATTGAATGCTTATGTCTTATAAATTTAGTAGGAAAGTATTCTAATGACTTGCTTATGACACCCCATAGAATATATTATGTTTAGTACTTTGGACACTGTAGCTTATTCACTTAAATTTCTGATAAATTGTGTGTCTGGTATGCACAGTCTGGTTAGCACAGTTAGTAAGTTGTTGAGTTTGTACTATCAAATTAAGACTGTCATTGGTTCGAATCCCATGTTATCATGTTTTTATTTTACTAGTGTGGTTTGTGGCTCTATAATATGAATGCCTATGTCTTTTAACAACAATAGTCAAGTCTTCCAATGGACTTTTAAGTGAAACCCAATAGATAGCTTTATTTTCTCTTTGTTTACTCAAACATTGAATGCTTATGTCTTATACATTTAGTAGGAAAGTATTCTAATGACTTGCTTATGACACCCCATAGAATATATTATGTTTAGTACTTTGGACACTGTAGCTTATTCACTTAAATTTCTGATAAATTGTGTGTCTGGTATGCACAGTCTGGTTAGCACAGTTAGTAAGGTGTTGAGTTTGTACTATCAAATTAAGACTGTCATTGGTTCGAATCCCATGTTATCATGTTTTTATTTTACTAGTGTGGTTTGTGGCTCTATAATATGAATGCTTATGTCTTTTAACAACAATAATCAAGTCTTCCAATGGACTTTTTAGTGAAACCCAATAGATAGCTTTATTTTCTCTTTGTTTACTCAAATATTGAATACTTATGTCTTATAAATTTAGTAGGAAAGTATTCTAATGACTTGCTTATGACACCCCATAGAATATATTATGTTTAGTACCTTGGACACTGTAGCTTATTCACTTAAATCTCTGATAAATTGTGTGTCTGGTATGCACAGTCTGGTTAGCACAGTTAGTAAGGTGTTGGGTTTGCACTATCAAATTAAGACTGTCATTGGTTCGAATCCCATGCTATCACGTTTTTATTTTACTAGTGTGGTTTGTGGCTCTATAATATGAATGCCTATGTCTTTTAACAACAATAGTCAAGTCTTCCAATGGACTTTTAAGTGAAACCCAATAGATAGCTTTATTTTCTCTTTGTTTACTCAAATATTGAATGCTTATGTCTTATAAATTTAGTAGTAAAGTATTCTAATGACTTGCTTATGACACCCTATAGAATATATTATGTTTAGTACCTTGGACACTGTAGCTTATTCACTTTAATCTCTGATAAATTGTGTTTTGTTATGCACAGTCTGGTTAGCACAGTTACTAAGGTGTTGGGTTTGCACTATCAAGTTAAAACTGTCATTGGTTTGAATTCCATGTTATCATGTTTTTATTTTACTAGTGTGGTTTGTGGCTCTATAATATGAATGCCTATGTCTTTTAACAACAATAGTCAAATCTTTCAATGGACTTTTTAGTGAAACCCAATAGATAGCTTTATTTTATCTTTCTTTACTCAAATATTGAATGCTTATGTCTTATAAATTTAGTAGGAAAGTATTCTTATGACTTGCTTATGACACCCCATAGAATATATAATGTTTAGTACCTTGGACACTGTAGCTTATTCACTTAAATCTCTGATAAATTGTGTGTTTGGCATGCACAGTCTGGTTAGCACAATTAGTAAAGTGTTGGGTTTGCGCTATCAAATTAAGACTGTCATTGGTTCAAATCCCATGTTATCATGTTTTTATTTTACTAGTGTGGTTTGTGGCTCTATAATATGAATGCCTATGTCTTTTAACCACAATAGTCAAGTCTTCCAATGGACTTTTAAGTGAAACCCAATAGATAGCTTTATTTTCTCTTTGTTTACTCAAATATTGAATGCTTATGTCTTATAAATTTAGTAGGAAAGTATTCTAATGACTTGCTTATGACATCCCACAGAATATATTATGTATAGTACCTTGGACACTGTAGCTTATTCACTTAAATATCTGATAAATTTGGCATCTGGTATGCACAGTCTGGTTAGCACAGTTAATAAGGTGTTGGGTTTGCACTATCAAATTAAGACTGTCATTGGTTCAAATCCCATGTTATCATGTTTTTATTTTACTAGTGTGGTTTGTGGCTCTATAATATGAATGCCTATGTCTTTTAACAACAATAGTCAAGTCTTCCAATGGACTTTTAAGTGAAACCCAATAGATAGCTTTATTTTCTCTTTGTTTACTCAAATATTGAATGCTTATGTCTTATAAATTTAGTAGTAAAGTATTCTAATGACTTGCTTATGACACCCCATAGAATATATTATGTTTAGTACCTTGGACACTGTAGCTTATTCACTTTAATCTCTGATAAATTGAGTTTTGTTATGCACAGTTTGGTTAGCACAGTTAGTAAGTTGTTGGGTTTGCACTATTAAGTTAAAACTGTCATTGGTTTGAATTCTATGTTATCATGTTTTTATTTTACTAGTGTGGTTTGTGGCTCTATAATATGAATGCCTATGTCTTTTAACTACAATAGTCAAGTCTTCCAATGGACTTTTAAGTGAAACCCAATAGATAGCTTTATTTTCTCTTTGTTTACTCAAATATTGAATGCTTATGTCTTATAAATTTAGTAGGAAAGTATTCTAATGACATGCTTATGACACCCCATAGAATATATTATATTTAGTACCTTGGACACTGTAACTTATTTACTTAAATCTCTGATAAATTGTGTGTCTGGTATGCACAGTCTGGTTAGCACAGTTAGTAAGGTGTTGGGTTTGCACTATCAAATTAAGACTGTCATTGGTTAGAAACCTATGTTATCATGTTTTTATTTTACTAGTGTGGTTTGTGGCTCTATAATATGAATGCTTATGTCTTTTAACAACAATAGTCAAGTCTTCCAATGGACTTTTTAGTGAAACCCAATAGATAGCTTTATTTTCTCTTTGTTTACTCAAATATTGAATGCTTATATCTTATAAATTTAGTAGTAAAGTATTCTAATGACTTGCTTATGACACCCCATAGAATATATTATGTTTAGTACCTTGGACACTGTAGCTTATTCACTTTAATCTCTGATAAATTGTGTTTTGTTATGCACAGTCTGGTTAGCACAGTTAGTAAGTTGTTGGGTTTGCACTATCAAGTTAAAACTGTCATTGGTTTGAATTCCATGTTATCATGTTTTTATTTTACTAGTGTGGTTTGTGGCTCTATAATATGAATGCCTATGTCTTTTAACAACAATAGTCAAGTCTTTCAATGGACTTTTTAGTGAAACCCAATAGATAGCTTTATTTTCTCTTTGTTTACTCAAATATTGAATGCTTATGTCTTATAAATTTAGTAGGAAAGTATTCTAATGACTTGCTTATGACACCCCATAGAATATATTATGTTTAGTACTTTGGACACTGTAGCTTATTCACTTAAATTTCTGATAAATTGTGTCTCTGGTATGCACAGTCTGGTTAGCACAGTTAGTAAGGTGTTGGGTTTGTACTATCAAATTAAGACTGTCATTGGTTCGAATCCCATGTTATCATGTTTTTATTTTACTAGTGTGGTTTGTGGCTCTATAATATGAATGCTTATGTCTTTTAACAACAATAGTCAAGTCTTCCAATGGACTTTTTAGTGAAACCCAATAGATAGCTTTATTTTCTCTTTGTTTACTCAAATATTGAATGCTTATGTCTTATAAATTTAGTAGGAAAGTATTCTAATGACTTGCTTATGACACCCCATAGAATATATTATGTTTAGTACCTTGGACACTGTAGCTTATTCACTTAAATCTCTGATAAATTGTGTGTCTGGTATGCACAGTCTGGTTAGCACAGTTAGTAAGCTGTTGGGTTTGCACTATCAAATTAAGACTGTCATTGGTTCGAATCCCATGCTATCATGTTTTTATTTTACTAGTGTGGTTTGTGGCTCTATAATATGAATGCCTATGTCTTTTAACAACAATAGTCAAGTCTTCCAATGGACTTTTTAGTGAAACCCAATAGATAGCTTTATTTTCTCTTTGTTTACTCAAATATTGAATGCTTATGTCTTATAAATTTAGTAGGAAAGTATTCTAATGACTTGCTTATGACACCCCATAGACTATATTATGTTTAGTACCTTGGACACTGTAGCTTATTTACTTAAATCTCTGATAAATTGTGTGTCTGGTATGCACAGTCTGGTTAGCACAGTTAGTAAGGTGTTGGGTTTGCACTATCAAATTAAGACTGTCATTGGTTCGAATCCCATGTTATCATGTTTTTATTTTACTAGTGTGGTTTGTGGCTCTATAATATGAATGCCTATGTCTTTTAACAACAATAGTCAAGTCTTCCAATGGACTTTTTAGTGAAACTCAATAGATAGCTTTATTTTCTCTTTGTTTACTAAAATATTGAATGCTTATGTCTTATAAATTTAGTAGGAAAGTATTCTAATGACTTGCTTATGACACCCCATAGAATATATTATGTTTAGCACCTTGGACACTGGTGCTTATTCACTTAAATCTCTGATAAATTGTGTGTCTGGCGTGCACAGTCTGGTTAGCACGGTTAGTAAGGTGTTGGGTTTGCACTATAAAATTAAGACTGTCATTGGTTCGAATCCCATGTTATTTTTTTTTATTTTACTAGTGTGGTTTGTGGCTCTATAATATGAATGCCTATGTCTTTTAACAACAATAGTCAAGTCTTCCAATGGACTTTTTAGTGAAACTCAATAGATAGCTTTATTTTCTCTTTGTTTACTAAAATATTGAATGCTTATGTCTTATAAATTTAGTAGGAAAGTATTCTAATGACTTGCTTATGACACCCCATAGAATATATTATGTTTAGCACCTTGGACACTGGTGCTTATTCACTTAAATCTCTGATAAATTGTGTGTCTGGCGTGCACAGTCTGGTTAGCAGGGTTAGTAAGGTGTTGGGTTTGCACTATAAAATTAAGACTGTCATTGGTTCGAATCCCATGTTATTTTTCTTTATTTTACTAGTGTGGTTTGTGGCTCTATAATATGAATGCCTATGTCTTTTAACAACAATAGTCAAGTCTTCCAATGGACTTTTTAGTGAAACCCAATAGATAGCTTTATTTTCTCTTTGTTTACTCAAATATTGAATGCTTATGTCTTATAAATTTAGTAGGAAAGTATTCTAATGACTTGCTTATGACACCCCATAGAATAGATTATGTTTAGTACCTTGGACACTGTAGCTTATTCACTTAAATCTCTGATAAATTGTGTGTCTGGTATGCACAGTCTGGTTAGCACAGTTAGTAAGGTGTTGGGTTTGCACTATCAAATTAAAACTGTCATTGGTTTGAATCCCATGTTATCATGTTTTTATTTTACTAGTGTGGTTTGTGGCTCTATAATATGAATGCCTATGTCTTTTAACAACAATAGTCAAGTCTTCCAATGGACTTTTTAGTGAAACCCAATAGATAGCTTTATTTTCTCTTTGTTTACTCAAATATTGAATGCTTATGTCTTATAAATTTAGTAGGAAAGTATTCTAATGACTTGCTTATGACATCCCATAGAATATATTATGTTTATTACCTTGGACACTGTAGCTTATTCACTTTAATCTCTGATAAATTGTGTTTTGTTATGCACAGTCTGGTTAGCACATTGACTAAGGTGTTGGGTTTGCACTATCAAATTAAAACTGTCATTGGTTTGAATCCCAAGTTATCATGTTTTTATTTTACTAGTGTGGTTTGTGGCTCTATAATATGAATGCCTATGTCTTTTAACAACAATAGTCAAGTCTTCCAATGGACTTTTTAGTGAAACCCAATAGATAGCTTTATTTTCTCTTTGTTTACTCAAATATTGAATGCTTATGTCTTATAAATTTAGTAGGAAAGTATTCTAATGACTTGCTTATGACACCCCATAGAATAGATTATGTTTAGTACCTTGGACACTGTAGCTTATTCACTTAAATCTCTGATAAATTGTGTGTCTGGTATGCACAGTCTGGTTAGCACAGTTAGTAAGGTGTTGGGTTTGCACTATCAAATTAAAACTGTCATTTGTTTGAATTCCATGTTATCATGTTTTTATTTTACTAGTGTGGTTTGTGGCTCTATAATATGAATGCCTATGTCTTTTAACAACAATAGTCAAATCTTTCAATGGACTTTTTAGTGAAACCCAATAGATAGCTTTATTTTATCTTTCTTTACTCAAATATTGAATGCTTATGTCTTATAAATTTAGTAGGAAAGTATTCTTATGACTTGCTTATGACACCCCATAGAATATATAATGTTTAGTACCTTGGACACTGTAGCTTATTCACTTAAATCTCTGATAAATTGTGTGTCTGTTATGCACAGTCTGGTTAGCACAGTTAGTAAGGTGTTGGGTTTGTACTATCAAATTAAGACTGTCATTGGTTCGAATCCCATGTTATCATGTTTTTATTTTACTAGTGTGGTTTGTGGCTCTATAATATGAATGCTTATGTCTTTTAACAACAATAGTCAAGTCTTCCAATGGACTTTTTAGTGAAACCCAATAGATAGCTTTATTTTCTCTTTGTTTACTCAAATATTGAATGCTTATGTCTTATAAATTTAGTAGGAAAGTATTCTAATGACTTGCTTATGACACCCCATAGAATATATTATGTTTAGTACCTTGGACACTGTAGCTTATTCACTTAAATCTCTAATAAATTGTGTGTCTGGTATGCACAGTCTGGTTAGCACAGTTAGTAAGGTGTTGGGTTTGCACTATCAAATTAAGACTGTCATTGGTTCGAATCCCATGCTATCATGTTTTTATTTTACTAGTGTGGTTTGTGGATCTATAATATGAATGCCTATGTCTTTTAACAACAATAGTCAAGTCTTCCAATGGACTTTTTAGTGAAACCCAATAGATAGCTTTATTTTCTCTTTGTTTACTCAAATATTGAATGCTTATGTCTTATAAATTTAGTAGGAAAGTATTCTAATGACTTGCTTATGACACCCCATAGAATATATTATGTTTAGTACCTTGGACACTGTAGCTTATTCACTTTAATCTCTGATAAATTGTGTTTTGTTATGCAAAGTCTGGTTAGCACAGTTACTAAGGTGTTGGGTTTGCACTATCAAGTTAAAACTGTCATTGGTTTGAATTCCATGTTATCATGTTTTTATTTTACTAGTGTGGTTTGTGGCTCTATAATATGAATGCCTATGTATTTTAACAACAATAGTCAAATCTTTCAATGGACTTTTTAGTGAAACCCAATAGATAGCTTTATTTTATCTTCCTTTACTCAAATATTGAATGCTTATGTCTTATAAATTTAGTAGGAAAGTATTCTTATGACTTGCTTATGACACCCCATAGAATATATAATGTTTAGTACCTTGGACACTGTAGCTTATTCACTTAAATTTCTGATAAATTGTGTGTCTGGTATGCACAGTCTGGTTAGCACAGTTAGTAAGGTGTTGGGTTTGTACTATCAAATTAAGACTGTCATTGGTTCGAATCCCATGTTATCATGTTTTTATTTTACTAGTGTGGTTTGTGGCTCTATAATATGAATGCTTATGTCTTTTAACAACAATAGTCAAGTCTTCCAATGGACTTTTTAGTGAAACCCAATAGATAGCTTTATTTTCTCTTTGTTTACTCAAATATTGAATGCTTATGTCTTATAAATTTAGTAGGAAAGTATTCTAATGACTTGCTTATGACACCCCATAGAATATATTATGTTTAGTACCTTGGACACTGTAGCTTATTCACTTAAATCTCTGATAAATTGTGTGTCTGGTATGCACAGTCTGGTTAGCACAGTTAGTAAGGTGTTGGGTTTGCACTATCAAATTAAGACTGTCATTGGTTCGAATCCCATGCTATCATGTTTTTATTTTACTAGTGTGGTTTGTGGCTCTATAATATGAATGCCTATGTCTTTTAACAACAATAGTCAAGTCTTCCAATGGACTTTTAAGTGAAACCCAATAGATAGCTTTATTTTCTCTTTGTTTACTCAAATATTGAATGCTTATGTCTTATAAATTTAGTAGTAAAGTTTTCTAATGACTTGCTTATGACACCCTATAGAATATATTATGTTTAGTACCTTGGACACTGTAGCTTATTCACTTTAATCTCTGATAAATTGTGTTTTGTTATGCACAGTCTGGTTAGCACAGTTACTAAGGTGTTGGGTTTGCACTATCAAGTTAAAACTGTCATTGGTTTGAATTCCATGTTATCATGTTTTTATTTTACTAGTGTGGTTTGTGGCTCTATAATATGAATGCCTATGTCTTTTAACAACAATAGTCAAATCTTTCAATGGACTTTTTAGTGAAACCCAATAGATAGCTTTATTTTATATTTCTTTACTCAAATATTGAATGCTTATGTCTTATAAATTTAGTAGGAAAGTATTCTTATGACTTGCTTATGACACCCCATAGAATATATAATGTTTAGTACCTTGGACACTGTAGCTTATTCTCTTAAATCTCTGATAAATTGTGTGTTTGGCATGCACAGTCTGGTTAGCACAATTAGTAAAGTGTTGGGTTTGCGCTATCAAATTAAGACTGTCATTGGTTCAAATCCCATGTTATCATGTTTTTATTTTACTAGTGTGGTTTGTGGCTCTATAATATGAATGCCTATGTCTTTTAACAACAATAGTCAAGTCTTCCAATGGACTTTTAAGTGAAACCCAATAGATAGCTTTATTTTCTCTTTGTTTACTCAAATATTGAATGCTTATGTCTTATAAATTTAGTAGGAAAGTATTCTAATGACTTGCTTATGACATCCCACAGAATATATTATGTATAGTACCTTGGACACTGTAGCTTATTCACTTAAATATCTGATAAATTTGGCATCTGGTATGCACAGTCTGGTTAGCACAGTTAATAAGGTGTTGGGTTTGCACTATCAAATTAAGACTGTCATTGGTTCGAATCCCATGTTATCATGTTTTTATTTTACTAGTGTGGTTTGTGGCTCTATAATATGAATGCCTATGTCTTTTAACAACAATAGTCAAGTCTTCCAATTGACTTTTAAGTGAAACCCAATAGATAGCTTTATTTTCTCTTTGTTTACTCAAATATTGAATGCTTATGTCTTATAAATTTAGTAGTAAAGTATTCTAATGACTTGCTTATGACACCCCATAGAATATATTATGTTTAGTACCTTGGACACTGTAGCTTATTCACTTTAATCTCTGATAAATTGAGTTTTGTTATGCACAGTCTGGTTAGCACAGTTAGTAAGTTGTTGGGTTTGCACTATCAAGTTAAAACTGTCATTGGTTTGAATTCCATGTTATCATGTTTTTATTTTACTAGTGTGGTTTGTATCTCTATAATATGAATGATTATGTCTTTTAACAACAATAGTCAAGTCTTTCAATGGACTTTTTAGTGAAACCCAATAGATAGCTTTATTTTCTCTTTGTTTACTCAAATATTGAATGCTTATGTCTTATAAATTTAGTAGGAAAGTATTCTAATAAGTTGCTTATGACACCCCATAGAATATATTATGTTTAGTACCTTGGACACTGTAGCTTATTCACTTAAATCTCTGATAAATTGTGTGTCTGGTATGCACAGTCTGGTTAGCACAGTTAGTAAGGTGTTGGGTTTGCACTATCAAATTAAGACTGTCATTGGTTCAAATCCCATGTTATCATGTTTTTATTTTACTAGTGTGGTTTGTGGCTCTATAATATGAATGCTTATGTCTTTTAACAATAGTCAAGTCTTCCAATGGACTTTTTAGTGAAACCCAATAGATAGCTTTATTTTCTCTTTGTTTACTCAAATATTGAATGCTTATGTCTTATAAATTTAGTAGGAAAGTATTCTAATGACTTGCTTATGACATCCCACAGAATATATTATGTATAGTACCTTGGACACTGTAGCTTATTCACTTAAATATCTGATAAATTTGGCATCTGGTATGCACAGTCTGGTTAGCACAGTTAATAAGGTGTTGGGTTTGCACTATCAAGTTAAAACTGTCATTGGTTTGAATTCCATGTTATCATGTTTTTATTTTACTAGTGTGGTTTGTGGCTCTATAATATGAATGCCTATGTCTTTTAACAACAATAGTCAAGTCTTTCAATGGACTTTTTAGTGAAACCCAATAGATAGCTTTATTTTCTCTTTGTTTACTCAAATATTGAATGCTTATGTCTTATAAATTTAGTAGGAAAGTATTCTAATGACTTGCTTATGACACCCCATAGAATATATTATGTTTAGTACTTTGGACACTGTAGCTTATTCACTTAAATTTCTGATTAATTGTGTGTCTGGTATGCACAGTCTGGTTAGCACAGTTAGTAAGGTGTTGGGTTTGCACTATCAAATTAAGACTGTCATTGGTTCGAATCCCATGTTATCATGTTTTTATTTTACTAGTGTGGTTTGTGGCTCTATAATATGAATGCTTATGTCTTTTAACAACAATAGTCAAGTCTTCCAATGGACTTTTTAGTGAAACCCAATAGATAGCTTTATTTTCTCTTTGTTTACTCAAATATTGAATGCTTATGTCTTATAAATTTAGTAGGAAAGTATTCTAATGACTTGCTTATGACACCCCATAGAATATATTATGTTTAGTACCTTGGACACTGTAGCTTATTCACTTAAATCTCTGATAAATTGTGTGTCTGGTATGCACAGTCTGGTTAGCACAGTTAGTAAGGTGTTGGGTTTGCACTATCAAATTAAGACTGTCATTGGTTCGAATCCCATGTTATCATGTTTTTATTTTACTAGTGTGGTTTGTGGCTCTATAATATGAATGCTTATGTCTTTTAACAACAATAGTCAAGTCTTCCAATGGACTTTTTAGTGAAACCCAATAGATAGCTTTATTTTCTCTTTGTTTACTCAAATATTGAATGCTTATGTCTTATAAATTTAGTAGGAAAGTATTCTAATGACTTGCTTATGACACCCCATAGAATATATTATGTTTAGTACCTTGGACACTGTAGCTTATTCACTTAAATCTCTGATAAATTGTGTGTCTGGTATGCACAGTCTGGTTAGCACAGTTAGTAAGGTGTTGGGTTTGCACTATCAAATTAAGACTGTCATTGCTTCGAATCCCATGCTATCATGTTTTTATTTTACTAGTGTGGTTTGTGGCTCTATAATATGAATGCCTATGTCTTTTAACAACAATAGTCAAGTCTTCCAATGGACTTTTAAGTGAAACCCAATAGATAGCTTTATTTTCTCTTTGTTTACTCAAATATTGAATGCTTATGTCTTATAAATTTAGTAGGAAAGTATTCTAATGACTTGCTTATGACACCCCATAGAATATATTATGTTTAGTACCTTGGACACTGTAGCTTATTTACTTAAATCTCTGATAAATTGTGTGCCTGGTATGCACAGTCTGGTTAGCACAGTTAGTAAGGTGTTGGGTTTGCACTATCAAATTAAGACTGTCATTGGTTCGAATCCCATTTTATCATGTTTTTATTTTACTAGTGTGGTTTGTGGCTCTATAATATGAATGCCTATGTCTTTTAACAACAATAGTCAAGTCTTCCAATGGACTTTTTAGTGAAACTCAATAGATAGCTTTATTTTCTCTTTGTTTACTAAAATATTGAATGCTTATGTCTTATAAATATAGTAGGAAAGTATTCTAATGACTTGCTTATGACACCCCATAGAATATATTATGTTTAGCACCTTGGACACTGGTGCTTATTCACTTAAATCTCTGATAAATTGTGTGTCTGGCGTGCACAGTCTGGTTAGCACGGTTAGTAAGGTGTTGGGTTTGCACTATAAAATTAAGACTGTCATTGGTTCGAATCCCATGTTATTTTTTTTATTTTACTAGTGTGGTTTGTGGCTCTATAATATGAATGCCTATGTCTTTTAACAACAATAGTCAAGTCTTCCAATGGACTTTTTAGTGAAACCCAATAGATAGCTTTATTTTCTCTTTGTTTACTCAAATATTGAATGCTTATGTCTTATAAATTTAGTAGGAAAGTATTCTAATGACTTGCTTATGACACCCCATAGAATAGATTATGTTTAGTACCTTGGACACTGTAGCTTATTCACTTAAATCTCTGATAAATTGTGTGTCTGGTATGCACAGTCTGGTTAGCACAGTTAGTAAGGTGTTGGATTTGCACTATCAAATTAAAACTGTCATTGGTTTGAATCCCATGTTATCATGTTTTTATTTTACTAGTGTGGTTTGTGGCTCTATAATATGAATGCCTATGTCTTTTAACAACAATAGTCAAGTCTTTCAATGGACTTTTTAGTGAAACCCAATAGATAGCTTTATTTTCTCTTTGTTTACTCAAATATTGAATGCTTATGTCTTATAAATTTAGTAGGAAAGTATTCTAATGACTTGCTTATGACACCCCATAGAATATATTATGTTTAGTACTTTGGACACTGTAGCTTATTCACTTAAATTTCTGATTAATTGTGTGTCTGGTATGCACAGTCTGGTTAGCACAGTTAGTAAGGTGTTGGGTTTGTACTATCAAATTTAGACTGTCATTGGTTCGAATTCCATGTTATCATGTTTTTATTTTACTAGTGTGGTTTGTGGCTCTATAATATGAATGCTTATGTCTTTTAACAACAATAGTCAAGTCTTCCAATGGACTTTTTAGTGAAACCCAATAGATAGCTTTATTTTCTCTTTGTTTACTCAAATATTGAATGCTTATGTCTTATAAATTTAGTAGGAAAGTATTCTAATGACTTGCTTATGACACCCCATAGAATATATTATGTTTAGTACCTTGGACACTGTAGCTTATTTACTTAAATCTCTGATAAATTGTGTGCCTGGTATGCACAGTCTGGTTAGCACAGTTAGTAAGGTGTTGGGTTTGCACTATCAAATTAAGACTGTCATTGGTTCGAATCCCATTTTATCATGTTTTTATTTTACTAGTGTGGTTTGTGGCTCTATAATATGAATGCCTATGTCTTTTAACAACAATAGTCAAGTCTTCCAATGGACTTTTTAGTGAAACTCAATAGATAGCTTTATTTTCTCTTTGTTTACTAAAATATTGAATGCTTATGTCTTATAAATATAGTAGGAAAGTATTCTAATGACTTGCTTATGACACCCCATAGAATATATTATGTTTAGCACCTTGGACACTGGTGCTTATTCACTTAAATCTCTGATAAATTGTGTGTCTGGCGTGCACAGTCTGGTTAGCACGGTTAGTAAGGTGTTGGGTTTGCACTATAAAATTAAGACTGTCATTGGTTCGAATCCCATGTTATTTTTTTTATTTTACTAGTGTGGTTTGTGGCTCTATAATATGAATGCCTATGTCTTTTAACAACAATAGTCAAGTCTTCCAATGGACTTTTTAGTGAAACCCAATAGATAGCTTTATTTTCTCTTTGTTTACTCAAATATTGAATGCTTATGTCTTATAAATTTAGTAGGAAAGTATTCTAATGACTTGCTTATGACACCCCATAGAATAGATTATGTTTAGTACCTTGGACACTGTAGCTTATTCACTTAAATCTCTGATAAATTGTGTGTCTGGTATGCACAGTCTGGTTAGCACAGTTAGTAAGGTGTTGGATTTGCACTATCAAATTAAAACTGTCATTGGTTTGAATCCCATGTTATCATGTTTTTATTTTACTAGTGTGGTTTGTGGCTCTATAATATGAATGCCTATGTCTTTTAACAACAATAGTCAAGTCTTTCAATGGACTTTTTAGTGAAACCCAATAGATAGCTTTATTTTCTCTTTGTTTACTCAAATATTGAATGCTTATGTCTTATAAATTTAGTAGGAAAGTATTCTAATGACTTGCTTATGACACCCCATAGAATATATTATGTTTAGTACTTTGGACACTGTAGCTTATTCACTTAAATTTCTGATTAATTGTGTGTCTGGTATGCACAGTCTGGTTAGCACAGTTAGTAAGGTGTTGGGTTTGTACTATCAAATTTAGACTGTCATTGGTTCGAATTCCATGTTATCATGTTTTTATTTTACTAGTGTGGTTTGTGGCTCTATAATATGAATGCTTATGTCTTTTAACAACAATAGTCAAGTCTTCCAATGGACTTTTTAGTGAAACCCAATAGATAGCTTTATTTTCTCTTTGTTTACTCAAATATTGAATGCTTATGTCTTATAAATTTAGTAGGAAAGTATTCTAATGACTTGCTTATGACACCCCATAGAATATATTATGTTTAGTACCTTGAACACTGTAGCTTATTCACTTAAATCTCTGATAAATTGTGTGTCTGGTATGCACAGTCTGGTTAGCACAGTTAGTAAGCTGTTGGGTTTGCACTATCAAATTAAGACTGTCATTGGTTCGAATCCCATGTTATCATGTTTTTATTTTACTAGTGTGGTTTGTGGCTCTATAATATGAATGCCTATGTCTTTTAACAACAATAGTCAAGTCTTCCAATGGACTTTTAAGTGAAACCAAATAGATAGCTTTATTTTCTCTTTGTTTACTCAAATATTGAATGCTTATGTCTTATAAATTTAGTAGGAAAGTATTCTAATGACTTGCTTATGACACCCCATAGAATATATTATGTTTAGTACCTTGGACACTGTAGCTTATTTACTTAAATCTCTGATAAATTGTGTGTCTGGTATGCACAGTCTGGTTAGCACAGTTAGTAAGGTGTTGGGTTTGCACTATCAAATTAAGACTGTCATTGGTTCGAATCCCATGTTATCATGTTTTTATTTTACTAGTGTGGTTTGTGGCTCTATAATATGAATGCTTATGTCTTTTAACAACAATAGTCAAGTCTTCCAATGGACTTTTTAGTGAAACCCAATAGATAGCTTTATTTTCTCTTTGTTTACTCAAATATTGAATGCTTATGTCTTATAAATTTAGTAGGAAAGTATTCTAATGACTTGCTTATGACACCCCATAGAATATATTATGTTTAGTACCTTGGACACTGTAGCTTATTCACTTAAATCTCTGATAAATTGTGTGTCTGGTATGCACAGTCTGGTTAGCACAGTTAGTAAGGTGTTGGGTTTGCACTATCAAATTAAGACTGTCATTGGTTCGAATCCCATGTTATCATGTTTTTATTTTACTAGTGTGGTTTGTGGCTCTATAATATGAATGCTTATGTCTTTTAACAACAATAGTCAAGTCTTCCAATGGACTTTTTAGTGAAACCCAATAGATAGCTTTATTTTCTCTTTGTTTACTCAAATATTGAATGCTTATGTCTTATAAATTTAGTAGGAAAGTATTCTAATGACTTGCTTATGACACCCCATAGAATATATTATGTTTAGTACCTTGGACACTGTAGCTTATTCACTTAAATCTCTGATAAATTGTGTGTCTGGTATGCACAGTCTGGTTAGCACAGTTAGTAAGGTGTTGGGTTTGCACTATCAAATTAAGACTGTCATTGCTTCGAATCCCATGCTATCACGTTTTTATTTTACTAGTGTGGTTTGTGGCTCTATAATATGAATGCCTATGTCTTTTAACAACAATAGTCAAGTCTTCCAATGGACTTTTAAGTGAAACCCAATAGATAGCTTTATTTTCTCTTTGTTTACTCAAATATTGAATGCTTATGTCTTATAAATTTAGTAGGAAAGTATTCTAATGACTTGCTTATGACACCCCATAGAATATATTATGTTTAGTACCTTGGACACTGTAGCTTATTTACTTAAATCTCTGATAAATTGTGTGCCTGGTAAGCACAGTCTGGTTAGCACAGTTAGTAAGGTGTTGGGTTTGCACTATCAAATTAAGACTGTCATTGGTTCGAATCCCATTTTATCATGTTTTTATTTTACTAGTGTGGTTTGTGGCTCTATAATATGAATGCCTATGTCTTTTAACAACAATAGTCAAGTCTTCCAATGGACTTTTTAGTGAAACTCAATAGATAGCTTTATTTTCTCTTTGTTTACTAAAATATTGAATGCTTATGTCTTATAAATTTAGTAGGAAAGTATTCTAATGACTTGCTTATGACACCCCATAGAATATATTATGTTTAGCACCTTGGACAGTGGTGCTTATTCACTTAAATCTCTGATAAATTGTGTGTCTGGCGTGCACAGTCTGGTTAGCACGGTTAGTAAGGTGTTGGGTTTGCACTATAAAATTAAGACTGTCATTGGTTCGAATCCCATGTTATTTTTTTTATTTTACTAGTGTGGTTTGTGGCTCTATAATATGAATGCCTATGTCTTTTAACAACAATAGTCAAGTCTTCCAATGGACTTTTTAGTGAAACCCAATAGATAGCTTTATTTTCTCTTTGTTTACTCAAATATTGAATGCTTATGTCTTATAAATTTAGTAGGAAAGTATTCTAATGACTTGCTTATGACACCCCATAGAATAGATTATGTTTAGTACCTTGGACACTGTAGCTTATTCACTTAAATCTCTGATAAATTGTGTGTCTGGTATGCACAGTCTGGTTAGCACAGTTAGTAAGGTGTTGGGTTTTCACTATCAAATTAAGACTGTCATTGGTTCGAATCCCATGTTATCATGTTTTTATTTTACAAGTGTGGTTTGTGGCTCTATTATATGAATGCCTATGTCTTTTAACAACAATAGTCAAGTCTTCCAATGGACTTTTTAGTGAAACCCAATAGATAGCTTTATTCTCTCTTTGTTTACTCAAATATTGAATGCTTATGTCTTATAAATTTAGTAGGAAAGTATTCTAATGACTTGCTTATGACACCCCATAGAATATATTATGTATAGTACCTTGGACACTGTAGCTTATTCACTTAAATATCTGATAAATTTGGCATTTGGTATGCACAGTCTGGTTAGCACAGTTAGTAAGGTGTTGGGTTTGCACTATCAAATTAAGGCTGTCATTGGTTCGAATCCCATGTTATTTTTTTTATTTTACTAGTGTGGTTTGTGGCTCTATAATATGAATGCCTATGTCTTTTAACAACAATAGTCAAGTCTTCCAATGGACTTTTTAGTGAAACCCAATAGATAGCTTTATTTTCTCTTTGTTTACTCAAATATTGAATGCTTATGTCTTATAAATTTAGTAGTAAAGTATTCTAATGACTTGCTTATGACACCCTATAGAATATATTATGTTTAGTACCTTGGACACTGTAGCTTATTCACTTTAATCTCTGATAAATTGTGTTTCGTTATGCACAGTCTGGTTAGCACAGTTAGTAAGGTGTTGGGTTTGCACTATCAAGTTAAAACTGTCATTGGTTTGAATTCCATGTTATCATGTTTTTATTTTACTAGTGTGGTTTGTGGCTCTATAATATGAATGCCTATGTCTTTTAACAACAATAGTCAAGTCTTCCAATGGACTTTTTAGTGAAACCCAATAGATAGCTTTATTTTCTCTTTGTTTACTCAAATATTGAATGCTTATGTCTTATAAATTTAGTAGGAAAGTATTCTAATGACTTGCTTATGACACCCCATAGAATAGATTATGTTTAGTACCTTGGACACTGTAGCTTATTCACTTAAATCTCTGATAAATTGTGTGTCTGGTATGCACAGTCTGGTTAGCACAGTTAGTAAGGTGTTGGATTTGCACTATCAAGTTAAAACTGTCATTGGTTTGAATTCCATGTTATCATGTTTTTATTTTACTAGTGTGGTTTGTGGCTCTATAATATGAATGCCTATGTCTTTTAACAACAATAGTCAAGTCTTCCAATGGACTTTTTAGTGAAACCCAATAGATAGCTTTATTTTCTCTTTGTTTACTCAAATATTGAATGCTTATGTCTTATAAATATAGTAGGAAAGTATTCTAATGACTTGCTTATGACACCCCATAGAATATATTATGTTTAGCACCTTGGACACTGGTGCTTATTCACTTAAATCTCTGATAAATTGTGTGTCTGGCGTGCACAGTCTGGTTAGCACGGTTAGTAAGGTGTTGGGTTTGCACTATAAAATTAAGACTGTCATTGGTTCGAATCCCATGTTATTTTTTTTATTTTACTAGTGTGGTTTGTGGCTCTATAATATGAATGCCTATGTCTTTTAACAACAATAGTCAAGTCTTCCAATGGACTTTTTAGTGAAACCCAATAGATAGCTTTATTTTCTCTTTGTTTACTCAAATATTGAATGCTTATGTCTTATAAATTTAGTAGGAAAGTATTCTAATGACTTGCTTATGACACCCCATAGAATAGATTATGTTTAGTACCTTGGACACTGTAGCTTATTCACTTAAATCTCTGATAAATTGTGTGTCTGGTATGCACAGTCTGGTTAGCACAGTTAGTAAGGTGTTGGATTTGCACTATCAAATTAAAACTGTCATTGGTTTGAATCCCATGTTATCATGTTTTTATTTTACTAGTGTGGTTTGTGGCTCTATAATATGAATGCCTATGTCTTTTAACAACAATAGTCAAGTCTTTCAATGGACTTTTTAGTGAAACCCAATAGATAGCTTTATTTTCTCTTTGTTTACTCAAATATTGAATGCTTATGTCTTATAAATTTAGTAGGAAAGTATTCTAATGACTTGCTTATGACACCCCATAGAATATATTATGTTTAGTACCTTGAACACTGTAGCTTATTCACTTAAATCTCTGATAAATTGTGTGTCTGGTATGCACAGTCTGGTTAGCACAGTTAGTAAGCTGTTGGGTTTGCACTATCAAATTAAGACTGTCATTGGTTCGAATCCCATGTTATCATGTTTTTATTTTACTAGTGTGGTTTGTGGCTCTATAATATGAATGCCTATGTCTTTTAACAACAATAGTCAAGTCTTCCAATGGACTTTTAAGTGAAACCAAATAGATAGCTTTATTTTCTCTTTGTTTACTCAAATATTGAATGCTTATGTCTTATAAATTTAGTAGGAAAGTATTCTAATGACTTGCTTATGACACCCCATAGAATATATTATGTTTAGTACCTTGGACACTGTAGCTTATTTACTTAAATCTCTGATAAATTGTGTGTCTGGTATGCACAGTCTGGTTAGCACAGTTAGTAAGGTGTTGGGTTTGCACTATCAAATTAAGACTGTCATTGGTTCGAATCCCATGTTATCATGTTTTTATTTTACTAGTGTGGTTTGTGGCTCTATAATATGAATGCTTATGTCTTTTAACAACAATAGTCAAGTCTTCCAATGGACTTTTTAGTGAAACCCAATAGATAGCTTTATTTTCTCTTTGTTTACTCAAATATTGAATGCTTATGTCTTATAAATTTAGTAGGAAAGTATTCTAATGACTTGCTTATGACACCCCATAGAATATATTATGTTTAGTACCTTGGACACTGTAGCTTATTCACTTAAATCTCTGATAAATTGTGTGTCTGGTATGCACAGTCTGGTTAGCACAGTTAGTAAGGTGTTGGGTTTGCACTATCAAATTAAGACTGTCATTGGTTCGAATCCCATGTTATCATGTTTTTATTTTACTAGTGTGGTTTGTGGCTCTATAATATGAATGCTTATGTCTTTTAACAACAATAGTCAAGTCTTCCAATGGACTTTTTAGTGAAACCCAATAGATAGCTTTATTTTCTCTTTGTTTACTCAAATATTGAATGCTTATGTCTTATAAATTTAGTAGGAAAGTATTCTAATGACTTGCTTATGACACCCCATAGAATATATTATGTTTAGTACCTTGGACACTGTAGCTTATTCACTTAAATCTCTGATAAATTGTGTGTCTGGTATGCACAGTCTGGTTAGCACAGTTAGTAAGGTGTTGGGTTTGCACTATCAAATTAAGACTGTCATTGCTTCGAATCCCATGCTATCACGTTTTTATTTTACTAGTGTGGTTTGTGGCTCTATAATATGAATGCCTATGTCTTTTAACAACAATAGTCAAGTCTTCCAATGGACTTTTAAGTGAAACCCAATAGATAGCTTTATTTTCTCTTTGTTTACTCAAATATTGAATGCTTATGTCTTATAAATTTAGTAGGAAAGTATTCTAATGACTTGCTTATGACACCCCATAGAATATATTATGTTTAGTACCTTGGACACTGTAGCTTATTTACTTAAATCTCTGATAAATTGTGTGCCTGGTAAGCACAGTCTGGTTAGCACAGTTAGTAAGGTGTTGGGTTTGCACTATCAAATTAAGACTGTCATTGGTTCGAATCCCATTTTATCATGTTTTTATTTTACTAGTGTGGTTTGTGGCTCTATAATATGAATGCCTATGTCTTTTAACAACAATAGTCAAGTCTTCCAATGGACTTTTTAGTGAAACCCAATAGATAGCTTTATTTTCTCTTTGTTTACTCAAATATTGAATGCTTATGTCTTATAAATTTAGTAGGAAAGTATTCTAATGACTTGCTTATGACACCCCATAGAATAGATTATGTTTAGTACCTTGGACACTGTAGCTTATTCACTTAAATCTCTGATAAATTGTGTGTCTGGTATGCACAGTCTGGTTAGCACAGTTAGTAAGGTGTTGGATTTGCACTATCAAATTAAAACTGTCATTGGTTTGAATCCCATGTTATCATGTTTTTATTTTACTAGTGTGGTTTGTGGCTCTATAATATGAATGCCTATGTCTTTTAACAACAATAGCCAAGTCTTCCAATGGACTTTTTAGTGAAACCCAATAGATAACTTTATTTTCTCTTTGTTTACTCAAATATTGAATGCTTATGTCTTATAAATTTAGTAGGAAAGTATTCTAATGACTTGCTTATGACACCCCATAGAATATATTATGTTTATTACCTTAGACACTGTAGCTTATTCACTTAAATCTCTGATAAATTGTGTGTCTGGTATGCACAGTCTGGTTAGCACAGTTAGTAAGGTGTTGGGTTTTCACTATCAAATTAAGACTGTCATTGGTTCGAATCCCATGTTATCATGTTTTTATTTTACAAGTGTGGTTTGTGGCTCTATTATATGAATGCCTATGTCTTTTAACAACAATAGTCAAGTCTTCCAATGGACTTTTTAGTGAAACCCAATAGATAGCTTTATTCTCTCTTTGTTTACTCAAATATTGAATGCTTATGTCTTATAAATTTAGTAGGAAAGTATTCTAATGACTTGCTTATGACACCCCATAGAATATATTATGTATAGTACCTTGGACACTGTAGCTTATTCACTTAAATATCTGATAAATTTGGCATTTGGTATGCACAGTCTGGTTAGCACAGTTAGTAAGGTGTTGGGTTTGCACTATCAAATTAAGGCTGTCATTGGTTCGAATCCCATGTTATTTTTTTTATTTTACTAGTGTGGTTTGTGGCTCTATAATATGAATGCCTATGTCTTTTAACAACAATAGTCAAGTCTTCCAATGGACTTTTTAGTGAAACCCAATAGATAGCTTTATTTTCTCTTTGTTTACTCAAATATTGAATGCTTATGTCTTATAAATTTAGTAGTAAAGTATTCTAATGACTTGCTTATGACACCCTATAGAATATATTATGTTTAGTACCTTGGACACTGTAGCTTATTCACTTTAATCTCTGATAAATTGTGTTTCGTTATGCACAGTCTGGTTAGCACAGTTAGTAAGGTGTTGGGTTTGCACTATCAAGTTAAAACTGTCATTGGTTTGAATTCCATGTTATCATGTTTTTATTTTACTAGTGTGGTTTGTGGCTCTATAATATGAATGCCTATGTCTTTTAACAACAATAGTCAAGTCTTCCAATGGACTTTTTAGTGAAACCCAATAGATAGCTTTATTTTCTCTTTGTTTACTCAAATATTGAATGCTTATGTCTTATAAATTTAGTAGGAAAGTATTCTAATGACTTGCTTATGACACCCCATAGAATAGATTATGTTTAGTACCTTGGACACTGTAGCTTATTCACTTAAATCTCTGATAAATTGTGTGTCTGGTATGCACAGTCTGGTTAGCACAGTTAGTAAGGTGTTGGATTTGCACTATCAAATTAAAACTGTCATTGGTTTGAATCCCATGTTATCATGTTTTTATTTTACTAGTGTGGTTTGTGGCTCTATAATATGAATGCCTATGTCTTTTAACAACAATAGTCAAGTATTCCAATGGACTTTTTAGTGAAACCCAATAGATAGCTTTATTTTCTCTTTGTTTACTCAAATATTGAATGCTTATGTCTTATAAATTTAGTAGGAAAGTATTCTAATGACTTGCTTATGACACCCCATAGAATATATTATGTTTAGTACCTTGGACACTGTAGCTTATTCACTTAAATCTCTGATAAATTGTGTGTCTGGTATGCACAGTCTGGTTAGCACAGTTAGTAAGGTGTTGGGTTTGCACTATCAAATTAAGACTGTCATTGGTTCGAATCCCATGTTATCATGTTTTTATTTTACTAGTGTGGTTTGTGGCTCTATAATATGAATGCTTATGTCTTTTAACAACAATAGTCAAGTCTTCCAATGGACTTTTTAGTGAAACCCAATAGATAGCTTTATTTTCTCTTTGTTTACTCAAATATTGAATGCTTATGTCTTATAAATTTAGTAGGAAAGTATTCTAATGACTTGCTTATGACACCCCATAGAATATATTATGTTTAGTACCTTGGACACTGTAGCTTATTCACTTAAATCTCTTATAAATTGTGTGTCTGGTATGCACAGTCTGGTTAGCACAGTTAGTAAGGTGTTGGGTTTGCACTATCAAATTAAGACTGTCATTGCTTCGAATCCCATGCTATCACGTTTTTATTTTACTAGTGTGGTTTGTGGCTCTATAATATGAATGCCTATGTCTTTTAACAACAATAGTCAAGTCTTCCAATGGACTTTTAAGTGAAACCCAATAGATAGCTTTATTTTCTCTTTGTTTACTCAAATATTGAATGCTTATGTCTTATAAATTTAGTAGGAAAGTATTCTAATGACTTGCTTATGACACCCCATAGAATATATTATGTTTAGTACCTTGGACACTGTAGCTTATTTACTTAAATCTCTGATAAATTGTGTGCCTGGTAAGCACAGTCTGGTTAGCACAGTTAGTAAGGTGTTGGGTTTGCACTATCAAATTAAGACTGTCATTGGTTCGAATCCCATTTTATCATGTTTTTATTTTACTAGTGTGGTTTGTGGCTCTATAATATGAATGCCTATGTCTTTTAACAACAATAGTCAAGTCTTCCAATGGACTTTTTAGTGAAACTCAATAGATAGCTTTATTTTCTCTTTGTTTACTAAAATATTGAATGCTTATGTCTTATAAATTTAGTAGGAAAGTATTCTAATGACTTGCTTATGACACCCCATAGAATATATTATGTTTAGCACCTTGGACAGTGGTGCTTATTCACTTAAATCTCTGATAAATTGTGTGTCTGGCGTGCACAGTCTGGTTAGCACGGTTAGTAAGGTGTTGGGTTTGCACTATAAAATTAAGACTGTCATTGGTTCGAATCCCATGTTATTTTTTTTATTTTACTAGTGTGGTTTGTGGCTCTATAATATGAATGCCTATGTCTTTTAACAACAATAGTCAAGTCTTCCAATGGACTTTTTAGTGAAACCCAATAGATAGCTTTATTTTCTCTTTGTTTACTCAAATATTGAATGCTTATGTCTTATAAATTTAGTAGGAAAGTATTCTAATGACTTGCTTATGACACCCCATAGAATAGATTATGTTTAGTACCTTGGACACTGTAGCTTATTCACTTAAATCTCTGATAAATTGTGTGTCTGGTATGCACAGTCTGGTTAGCACAGTTAGTAAGGTGTTGGATTTGCACTATCAAATTAAAACTGTCATTGGTTTGAATCCCATGTTATCATGTTTTTATTTTACTAGTGTGGTTTGTGGCTCTATAATATGAATGCCTATGTCTTTTAACAACAATAGCCAAGTCTTCCAATGGACTTTTTAGTGAAACCCAATAGATAACTTTATTTTCTCTTTGTTTACTCAAATATTGAATGCTTATGTCTTATAAATTTAGTAGGAAAGTATTCTAATGACTTGCTTATGACACCCCATAGAATATATTATGTTTATTACCTTAGACACTGTAGCTTATTCACTTAAATCTCTGATAAATTGTGTGTCTGGTATGCACAGTCTGGTTAGCACAGTTAGTAAGGTGTTGGGTTTTCACTATCAAATTAAGACTGTCATTGGTTCGAATCCCATGTTATCATGTTTTTATTTTACAAGTGTGGTTTGTGGCTCTATTATATGAATGCCTATGTCTTTTAACAACAATAGTCAAGTCTTCCAATGGACTTTTTAGTGAAACCCAATAGATAGCTTTATTCTCTCTTTGTTTACTCAAATATTGAATGCTTATGTCTTATAAATTTAGTAGGAAAGTATTCTAATGACTTGCTTATGACACCCCATAGAATATATTATGTATAGTACCTTGGACACTGTAGCTTATTCACTTAAATATCTGATAAATTTGGCATTTGGTATGCACAGTCTGGTTAGCACAGTTAGTAAGGTGTTGGGTTTGCACTATCAAATTAAGGCTGTCATTGGTTCGAATCCCATGTTATTTTTTTTATTTTACTAGTGTGGTTTGTGGCTCTATAATATGAATGCCTATGTCTTTTAACAACAATAGTCAAGTCTTCCAATGGACTTTTTAGTGAAACCCAATAGATAGCTTTATTTTCTCTTTGTTTACTCAAATATTGAATGCTTATGTCTTATAAATTTAGTAGTAAAGTATTCTAATGACTTGCTTATGACACCCTATAGAATATATTATGTTTAGTACCTTGGACACTGTAGCTTATTCACTTTAATCTCTGATAAATTGTGTTTCGTTATGCACAGTCTGGTTAGCACAGTTAGTAAGGTGTTGGGTTTGCACTATCAAGTTAAAACTGTCATTGGTTTGAATTCCATGTTATCATGTTTTTATTTTACTAGTGTGGTTTGTGGCTCTATAATATGAATGCCTATGTCTTTTAACAACAATAGTCAAGTCTTCCAATGGACTTTTTAGTGAAACCCAATAGATAGCTTTATTTTCTCTTTGTTTACTCAAATATTGAATGCTTATGTCTTATAAATTTAGTAGGAAAGTATTCTAATGACTTGCTTATGACACCCCATAGAATAGATTATGTTTAGTACCTTGGACACTGTAGCTTATTCACTTAAATCTCTGATAAATTGTGTGTCTGGTATGCACAGTCTGGTTAGCACAGTTAGTAAGGTGTTGGATTTGCACTATCAAATTAAAACTGTCATTGGTTTGAATCCCATGTTATCATGTTTTTATTTTACTAGTGTGGTTTGTGGCTCTATAATATGAATGCCTATGTCTTTTAACAACAATAGTCAAGTATTCCAATGGACTTTTTAGTGAAACCCAATAGATAGCTTTATTTTCTCTTTGTTTACTCAAATATTGAATGCTTATGTCTTATAAATTTAGTAGGAAAGTATTCTAATGACTTGCTTATGACACCCCATAGAATATATTATGTTTATTACCTTAGACACTGTAGCTTATTCACTTAAATCTCTGATAAATTGTGTGTCTGGTATGCACAGTCTGGTTAGCACAGTTAGTAAGGTGTTGGGTTTTCACTATCAAATTAAGACTGTCATTGGTTCGAATCCCATGTTATCATGTTTTTATTTTACAAGTGTGGTTTGTGGCTCTATTATATGAATGCCTATGTCTTTTAACAACAATAGTCAAGTCTTCCAATGGACTTTTTAGTGAAACCCAATAGATAGCTTTATTCTCTCTTTGTTTACTCAAATATTGAATGCTTATGTCTTATAAATTTAGTAGGAAAGTATTCTAATGACTTGCTTATGACACCCCATAGAATATATTATGTATAGTACCTTGGACACTGTAGCTTATTCACTTAAATATCTGATAAATTTGGCATTTGGTATGCACAGTCTGGTTAGCACAGTTAGTAAGGTGTTGGGTTTGCACTATCAAATTAAGGCTGTCATTGGTTCGAATCCCATGTTATTTTTTTTATTTTACTAGTGTGGTTTGTGGCTCTATAATATGAATGCCTATGTCTTTTAACAACAATAGTCAAGTCTTCCAATGGACTTTTTAGTGAAACCCAATAGATAGCTTTATTTTCTCTTTGTTTACTCAAATATTGAATGCTTATGTCTTATAAATTTAGTAGTAAAGTATTCTAATGACTTGCTTATGACACCCTATAGAATATATTATGTTTAGTACCTTGGACACTGTAGCTTATTCACTTTAATCTCTGATAAATTGTGTTTTGTTATGCACAGTCTGGTTAGCACAGTTAGTAAGGTGTTGGGTTTGCACTATCAAGTTAAAACTGTCATTGGTTTGAATTCCATGTTATCATGTTTTTATTTTACTAGTGTGGTTTGTGGCTCTATAATATGAATGCCTATGTCTTTTAACAACAATAGTCAAATCTTTCAATGGACTTTTTAGTGAAATCCAATAGATAGCTTTATTTTATCTTTCTTTACTCAAATATTGAATGCTTATGTCTTATAAATTTAGTAGGAAAGTATTCTTATGACTTGCTTATGACACCCCATAGAATATATAATGTTTAGTACCTTGGACACTGTAGCTTATTCACTTAAATCTCTGATAAATTGTGTGTTTGGCATGCACAGCCTGGTTAGCACAATTAGTAAAGTGTTGGGTTTGCGCTATCAAATTAAGACTGTCATTGTTTCGAATCCCATGTTATCATGTTTTTATTTTACTAGTGTGGTTTGTGGCTCTATAATATGAATACTTATGTCTTTTAACAACAATAGTCAAGTCTTCCAATGGACTTTTAAGTGAAACCCAATAGATAGCTTTATTTTCTCTTTGTTTACTCAAATATTGAATGCTTATGTCTTATAAATTTAGTAGTAAAGTATTCTAATGACTTGCTTATGACACCCCATAGAATATATTATGTTTAGTACCTTGGACACTGTAGCTTATTCACTGTAATCTCTGATAAATTGTGTTTTGTTATGCACAGTCTGGTTAGCACAGTTAGTAAGTTGTTGGGTTTGCACTATCAAGTTAAAACTGTCATTGGTTTGAATTCCATGTTATCATGTTTTTATTTTACTAGTGTGAATTGTGGCTCTATAATATGAATGCCTATGTCTTTTAACAACAATAGTCAAGTCTTTCAATGGACTTTTTAGTGAAACCCAATAGATAGCTTTATTTTCTTTTTGTTTACTCAAATATTGAATGCTTATGTCTTATAAATTTAGTAGGAAAGTATTCTAATGACTTGCTTATGACACCCCATAGAATATATTATGTTTAGTACTTTGGACACTGTAGCTTATTCACTTAAATTTCTGATAAATTGTGTGTCTGGTATGCACAGTCTGGTTAGCACAGTTAGTAAGGTGTTGGGTTTGCACTATCAAATTAAGACTGTCATTGGTTCGGATCCCATGTTATCATGTTTTTATTTTACTAGTGTGGTTTGTGGCTCTATAATATGAATGCCTATGTCTTTCTACAACAATAGTCAAGTCTTTCAATGGACTTTTTAGTGAAACCCAATAGATAGCTTTATTTTCTCTTTGTTTACTCAAATATTGAATGCTTATGTCTTATAAATTTAGTAGGAAAGTATTCTTATGACTTGCTTATGACACCCCATAGAATATATAATGTTTAGTACCTTGGACACTGTAGCTTATTCTCTTAAATCTCTGATAAATTGTGTGTTTGGCATGCACAGTCTGGTTAGCACAATTAGTAAAGTGTTGGGTTTGCGCTATCAAATTAAGACTGTCATTGGTTCAAATCCCATGTTATCATGTTTTTATTTTACTAGTGTGGTTTGTGGCTCTATAATATGAATGCCTATGTCTTTTAACAACAATAGTCAAGTCTTCCAATGGACTTTTAAGTGAAACCCAATAGATAGCTTTATTTTCTCTTTGTTTACTCAAATATTGAATGCTTATGTCTTATAAATTTAGTAGGAAAGTATTCTAATGACTTGCTTATGACATCCCACAGAATATATTATGTATAGTACCTTGGACACTGTAGCTTATTCACTTAAATATCTGATAAATTTGGCATCTGGTATGCACAGTCTGGTTAGCACAGTTAATAAGGTGTTGGGTTTGCACTATCAAATTAAGACTGTCATTGGTTCGAATCCCATGTTATCATGTTTTTATTTTACTAGTGTGGTTTGTGGCTCTATAATATGAATGCCTATGTCTTTTAACAACAATAGTCAAGTCTTCCAATTGACTTTTAAGTGAAACCCAATAGATAGCTTTATTTTCTCTTTGTTTACTCAAATATTGAATGCTTATGTCTTATAAATTTAGTAGTAAAGTATTCTAATGACTTGCTTATGACACCCCATAGAATATATTATGTTTAGTACCTTGGACACTGTAGCTTATTCACTTTAATCTCTGATAAATTGAGTTTTGTTATGCACAGTCTGGTTAGCACAGTTAGTAAGTTGTTGGGTTTGCACTATCAAGTTAAAACTGTCATTGGTTTGAATTCCATGTTATCATGTTTTTATTTTACTAGTGTGGTTTGTATCTCTATAATATGAATGATTATGTCTTTTAACAACAATAGTCAAGTCTTTCAATGGACTTTTTAGTGAAACCCAATAGATAGCTTTATTTTCTCTTTGTTTACTCAAATATTGAATGCTTATGTCTTATAAATTTAGTAGGAAAGTATTCTAATGAGTTGCTTATGACACCCCATAGAATATATTATGTTTAGTACCTTGGACACTGTAGCTTATTCACTTAAATCTCTGATAAATTGTGTGTCTGGTATGCACAGTCTGGTTAGCACAGTTAGTAAGGTGTTGGGTTTGCACTATCAAATTAAGACTGTCATTGGTTCGAATCCCATGCTATCATGTTTTTATTTTACTAGTGTGGTTTGTGGCTCTATAATATGAATGCCTATGTCTTTTAACAACAATAGTCAAGTCTTCCAATGGACTTTTTAGTGAAACCCAATAGATAGCTTTATTTTATCTTTGTTTACTCAAATATTGAATGCTTATGTCTTATAAATTTAGTAGGAAAGTATTCTAATGACTTGCTTATGACACCCCATAGAATATATTATGTTTAGTACCTTGGACACTGTAGCTTATTCACTTAAATCTCTGATAAATTGTATGTCTGGTATGCACAGTCTGGTTAGCACAGTTAGTAAGGTGTTGGGTTTGCACTATCAAATTAAGACTGTCATTGGTTCAAATCCCATGTTATCATGTTTTTATTTTACTAGTGTGATTTGTGGCTCTATAATATGAATGCTTATGTCTTTTAACAATAGTCAAGTCTTCCAATGGACTTTTTAGTGAAACCCAATAGATAGCTTTATTTTCTCTTTGTTTACTCAAATATTGAATGCTTATGTCTTATAAATTTAGTAGGAAAGTATTCTAATGACTTGCTTATGACATCCCACAGAATATATTATGTATAGTACCTTGGACACTGTAGCTTATTCACTTAAATATCTGATAAATTTGGCATCTGGTATGCACAGTCTGGTTAGCACAGTTAATAAGGTGTTGGGTTTGCACTATCAAATTAAGACTGTCATTGGTTCGAATCCCATGTTATCATGTTTTTATTTTACTAGTGTGGTTTGTGGCTCTATAATATGAATGCCTATGTCTTTTAACAACAATAGTCAAGTCTTCCAATGGACTTTTTAGTGAAACCCAATAGATAGCTTTATTTTCTCTTTGTTTACTCAAATATTGAATGCTTGTGTCTTATAAATTTAGTAGTAAAGTATTCTAATGACTTGCTTATGACACCCCATAGAATATATTATGTTTAGTACTTTGGACACTGTAGCTTATTCACTTTAATCTCTGATAAATTGTGTTTTGTTATGCACAGTCTGGTTAGCACAGTTAGTAAGTTGTTGGGTTTGCACTATCAAGTTAAAACTGTCATTGGTTTGAATTCCATGTTATCATGTTTTTATTTTACTAGTGTGGTTTGTGGCTCTATAATATGAATGCCTATGTCTTTTAACAACAATAGTCAAGTCTTTCAATGGACTTTTTAGTGAAACCCAATAGATAGCTTTATTTTCTCTTTGTTTACTCAAATATTGAATGCTTATGTCTTATAAATTTAGTAGGAAAGTATTCTAATGACTTGCTTATGACACCCCATAGAATATATTATGTTTAGTACTTTGGACACTGTAGCTTATTCACTTAAATTTCTGATTAATTGTGTGTCTGGTATGCACAGTCTGGTTAGCACAGTTAGTAAGGTGTTGGGTTTGTACTATCAAATTTAGACTGTCATTGGTTCGAATTCCATGTTATCATGTTTTTATTTTACTAGTGTGGTTTGTGGCTCTATAATATGAATGCTTATGTCTTTTAACAACAATAGTCAAGTCTTCCAATGGACTTTTTAGTGAAACCCAATAGATAGCTTTATTTTCTCTTTGTTTACTCAAATATTGAATGCTTATGTCTTATAAATTTAGTAGGAAAGTATTCTAATGACTTGCTTATGACACCCCATAGAATATATTATGTTTAGTACCTTGGACACTGTAGCTTATTTACTTAAATCTCTGATAAATTGTGTGTCTGGTATGCACAGTCTGGTTAGCACAGTTAGTAAGGTGTTGGGTTTGCACTATCAAATTAAGACTGTCATTGGTTCGAATCCCATGTTATCATGTTTTTATTTTACTAGTGTGGTTTGTGGCTCTATAATATGAATGCTTATGTCTTTTAACAACAATAGTCAAGTCTTCCAATGGACTTTTTAGTGAAACCCAATAGATAGCTTTATTTTCTCTTTGTTTACTCAAATATTGAATGCTTATGTCTTATAAATTTAGTAGGAAAGTATTCTAATGACTTGCTTATGACACCCCATAGAATATATTATGTTTAGTACCTTGGACACTGTAGCTTATTCACTTAAATCTCTGATAAATTGTGTGTCTGGTATGCACAGTCTGGTTAGCACAGTTAGTAAGGTGTTGGGTTTGCACTATCAAATTAAGACTGTCATTGGTTCGAATCCCATGTTATCATGTTTTTATTTTACTAGTGTGGTTTGTGGCTCTATAATATGAATGCTTATGTCTTTTAACAACAATAGTCAAGTCTTTCAATGGACTTTTTAGTGAAACCCAATAGATAGCTTTATTTTCTCTTTGTTTACTCAAATATTGAATGCTTATGTCTTATAAATTTAGTAGGAAAGTATTCTAATGACTTGCTTATGACACCCCATAGAATATATTATGTTTAGTACCTTGGACACTGTAGCTTATTCACTTAAATCTCTGATAAATTGTGTGTCTGGTATGCACAGTCTGGTTAGCACAGTTAGTAAGGTGTTGGGTTTGCACTATCAAATTAAGACTGTCATTGCTTCGAATCCCATGCTATCATGTTTTTATTTTACTAGTGTGGTTTGTGGCTCTATAATATGAATGCCTATGTCTTTTAACAACAATAGTCAAGTCTTCCAATGGACTTTTAAGTGAAACCCAATAGATAGCTTTATTTTCTCTTTGTTTACTCAAATATTGAATGCTTATGTCTTATAAATTTAGTAGGAAAGTATTCTAATGACTTGCTTATGACACCCCATAGAATATATTATGTTTAGTACCTTGGACACTGTAGCTTATTTACTTAAATCTCTGATAAATTGTGTGCCTGGTATGCACAGTCTGGTTAGCACAGTTAGTAAGGTGTTGGGTTTGCACTATCAAATTAAGACTGTCATTGGTTCGAATCCCATTTTATCATGTTTTTATTTTACTAGTGTGGTTTGTGGCTCTATAATATGAATGCCTATGTCTTTTAACAACAATAGTCAAGTCTTCCAATGGACTTTTTAGTGAAACTCAATAGATAGCTTTATTTTCTCTTTGTTTACTAAAATATTGAATGCTTATGTCTTATAAATATAGTAGGAAAGTATTCTAATGACTTGCTTATGACACCCCATAGAATATATTATGTTTAGCACCTTGGACACTGGTGCTTATTCACTTAAATCTCTGATAAATTGTGTGTCTGGCGTGCACAGTCTGGTTAGCACGGTTAGTAAGGTGTTGGGTTTGCACTATAAAATTAAGACTGTCATTGGTTCGAATCCCATGTTATTTTTTTTATTTTACTAGTGTGGTTTGTGGCTCTATAATATGAATGCCTATGTCTTTTAACAACAATAGTCAAGTCTTCCAATTGACTTTTTAGTGAAACCCAATAGATAGCTTTATTTTCTCTTTGTTTACTCAAATATTGAATGCTTATGTCTTATAAATTTAGTAGGAAAGTATTCTAATGACTTGCTTATGACACCCCATAGAATAGATTATGTTTAGTACCTTGGACACTGTAGCTTATTCACTTAAATCTCTGATAAATTGTGTGTCTGGTATGCACAGTCTGGTTAGCACAGTTAGTAAGGTGTTGGATTTGCACTATCAAATTAAAACTGTCATTGGTTTGAATCCCATGTTATCATGTTTTTATTTTACTAGTGTGGTTTGTGGCTCTATAATATGAATGCCTATGTCTTTTAACAACAATAGTCAAGTCTTTCAATGGACTTTTTAGTGAAACCCAATAGATAGCTTTATTTTCTCTTTGTTTGCTCAAATATTGAATGCTTATGTCTTATAAATTTAGTAGGAAAGTATTCTAATGACTTGCTTATGACACCCCATAGAATATATTATGTTTAGTACTTTGGACACTGTAGCTTATTCACTTAAATTTCTGATTAATTGTGTGTCTGGTATGCACAGTCTGGTTAGCACAGTTAGTAAGGTGTTGGGTTTGTACTATCAAATTTAGACTGTCATTGGTTCGAATTCCATGTTATCATGTTTTTATTTTACTAGTGTGGTTTGTGGCTCTATAATATGAATGCTTATGTCTTTTAACAACAATAGTCAAGTCTTCCAATGGACTTTTTAGTGAAACCCAATAGATAGCTTTATTTTCTCTTTGTTTACTCAAATATTGAATGCTTATGTCTTATAAATTTAGTAGGAAAGTATTCTAATGACTTGCTTATGACACCCCATAGAATATATTATGTTTAGTACCTTGAACACTGTAGCTTATTCACTTAAATCTCTGATAAATTGTGTGTCTGGTATGCACAGTCTGGTTAGCACAGTTAGTAAGCTGTTGGGTTTGCACTATCAAATTAAGACTGTCATTGGTTCGAATCCCATGTTATCATGTTTTTATTTTACTAGTGTGGTTTGTGGCTCTATAATATGAATGCCTATGTCTTTTAACAACAATAGTCAAGTCTTCCAATGGACTTTTAAGTGAAACCAAATAGATAGCTTTATTTTCTCTTTGTTTACTCAAATATTGAATGCTTATGTCTTATAAATTTAGTAGGAAAGTATTCTAATGACTTGCTTATGACACCCCATAGAATATATTATGTTTAGTACCTTGGACACTGTAGCTTATTTACTTAAATCTCTGATAAATTGTGTGTCTGGTATGCACAGTCTGGTTAGCACAGTTAGTAAGGTGTTGGGTTTGCACTATCAAATTAAGACTGTCATTGGTTCGAATCCCATGTTATCATGTTTTTATTTTACTAGTGTGGTTTGTGGCTCTATAATATGAATGCTTATGTCTTTTAACAACAATAGTCAAGTCTTCCAATGGACTTTTTAGTGAAACCCAATAGATAGCTTTATTTTCTCTTTGTTTACTCAAATATTGAATGCTTATGTCTTATAAATTTAGTAGGAAAGTATTCTAATGACTTGCTTATGACACCCCATAGAATATATTATGTTTAGTACCTTGGACACTGTAGCTTATTCACTTAAATCTCTGATAAATTGTGTGTCTGGTATGCACAGTCTGGTTAGCACAGTTAGTAAGGTGTTGGGTTTGCACTATCAAATTAAGACTGTCATTGGTTCGAATCCCATGTTATCATGTTTTTATTTTACTAGTGTGGTTTGTGGCTCTATAATATGAATGCTTATGTCTTTTAACAACAATAGTCAAGTCTTCCAATGGACTTTTTAGTGAAACCCAATAGATAGCTTTATTTTCTCTTTGTTTACTCAAATATTGAATGCTTATGTCTTATAAATTTAGTAGGAAAGTATTCTAATGACTTGCTTATGACACCCCATAGAATATATTATGTTTAGTACCTTGGACACTGTAGCTTATTCACTTAAATCTCTGATAAATTGTGTGTCTGGTATGCACAGTCTGGTTAGCACAGTTAGTAAGGTGTTGGGTTTGCACTATCAAATTAAGACTGTCATTGCTTCGAATCCCATGCTATCATGTTTTTATTTTACTAGTGTGGTTTGTGGCTCTATAATATGAATGCCTATGTCTTTTAACAACAATAGTCAAGTCTTCCAATGGACTTTTAAGTGAAACCCAATAGATAGCTTTATTTTCTCTTTGTTTACTCAAATATTGAATGCTTATGTCTTATAAATTTAGTAGGAAAGTATTCTAATGACTTGCTTATGACACCCCATAGAATATATTATGTTTAGTACCTTGGACACTGTAGCTTATTTACTTAAATCTCTGATAAATTGTGTGCCTGGTAAGCACAGTCTGGTTAGCACAGTTAGTAAGGTGTTGGGTTTGCACTATCAAATTAAGACTGTCATTGGTTCGAATCCCATTTTATCATGTTTTTATTTTACTAGTGTGGTTTGTGGCTCTATAATATGAATGCCTATGTCTTTTAACAACAATAGTCAAGTCTTCCAATGGACTTTTTAGTGAAACTCAATAGATAGCTTTATTTTCTCTTTGTTTACTAAAATATTGAATGCTTATGTCTTATAAATTTAGTAGGAAAGTATTCTAATGACTTGCTTATGACACCCCATAGAATATATTATGTTTAGCACCTTGGACAGTGGTGCTTATTCACTTAAATCTCTGATAAATTGTGTGTCTGGCGTGCACAGTCTGGTTAGCACGGTTAGTAAGGTGTTGGGTTTGCACTATAAAATTAAGACTGTCATTGGTTCGAATCCCATGTTATTTTTTTTATTTTACTAGTGTGGTTTGTGGCTCTATAATATGAATGCCTATGTCTTTTAACAACAATAGTCAAGTCTTCCAATGGACTTTTTAGTGAAACCCAATAGATAGCTTTATTTTCTCTTTGTTTACTCAAATATTGAATGCTTATGTCTTATAAATTTAGTAGGAAAGTATTCTAATGACTTGCTTATGACACCCCATAGAATAGATTATGTTTAGTACCTTGGACACTGTAGCTTATTCACTTAAATCTCTGATAAATTGTGTGTCTGGTATGCACAGTCTGGTTAGCACAGTTAGTAAGGTGTTGGATTTGCACTATCAAATTAAAACTGTCATTGGTTTGAATCCCATGTTATCATGTTTTTATTTTACTAGTGTGGTTTGTGGCTCTATAATATGAATGCCTATGTCTTTTAACAACAATAGCCAAGTCTTCCAATGGACTTTTTAGTGAAACCCAATAGATAACTTTATTTTCTCTTTGTTTACTCAAATATTGAATGCTTATGTCTTATAAATTTAGTAGGAAAGTATTCTAATGACTTGCTTATGACACCCCATAGAATATATTATGTTTATTACCTTAGACACTGTAGCTTATTCACTTAAATCTCTGATAAATTGTGTGTCTGGTATGCACAGTCTGGTTAGCACAGTTAGTAAGGTGTTGGGTTTTCACTATCAAATTAAGACTGTCATTGGTTCGAATCCCATGTTATCATGTTTTTATTTTACAAGTGTGGTTTGTGGCTCTATTATATGAATGCCTATGTCTTTTAACAACAATAGTCAAGTCTTCCAATGGACTTTTTAGTGAAACCCAATAGATAGCTTTATTCTCTCTTTGTTTACTCAAATATTGAATGCTTATGTCTTATAAATTTAGTAGGAAAGTATTCTAATGACTTGCTTATGACACCCCATAGAATATATTATGTATAGTACCTTGGACACTGTAGCTTATTCACTTAAATATCTGATAAATTTGGCATTTGGTATGCACAGTCTGGTTAGCACAGTTAGTAAGGTGTTGGGTTTGCACTATCAAATTAAGGCTGTCATTGGTTCGAATCCCATGTTATTTTTTTTATTTTACTAGTGTGGTTTGTGGCTCTATAATATGAATGCCTATGTCTTTTAACAACAATAGTCAAGTCTTCCAATGGACTTTTTAGTGAAACCCAATAGATAGCTTTATTTTCTCTTTGTTTACTCAAATATTGAATGCTTATGTCTTATAAATTTAGTAGTAAAGTATTCTAATGACTTGCTTATGACACCCTATAGAATATATTATGTTTAGTACCTTGGACACTGTAGCTTATTCACTTTAATCTCTGATAAATTGTGTTTCGTTATGCACAGTCTGGTTAGCACAGTTAGTAAGGTGTTGGGTTTGCACTATCAAGTTAAAACTGTCATTGGTTTGAATTCCATGTTATCATGTTTTTATTTTACTAGTGTGGTTTGTGGCTCTATAATATGAATGCCTATGTCTTTTAACAACAATAGTCAAGTCTTCCAATGGACTTTTTAGTGAAACCCAATAGATAGCTTTATTTTCTCTTTGTTTACTCAAATATTGAATGCTTATGTCTTATAAATTTAGTAGGAAAGTATTCTAATGACTTGCTTATGACACCCCATAGAATAGATTATGTTTAGTACCTTGGACACTGTAGCTTATTCACTTAAATCTCTGATAAATTGTGTGTCTGGTATGCACAGTCTGGTTAGCACAGTTAGTAAGGTGTTGGATTTGCACTATCAAATTAAAACTGTCATTGGTTTGAATCCCATGTTATCATGTTTTTATTTTACTAGTGTGGTTTGTGGCTCTATAATATGAATGCCTATGTCTTTTAACAACAATAGTCAAGTCTTTCAATGGACTTTTTAGTGAAACCCAATAGATAGCTTTATTTTCTCTTTGTTTGCTCAAATATTGAATGCTTATGTCTTATAAATTTAGTAGGAAAGTATTCTAATGACTTGCTTATGACACCCCATAGAATATATTATGTTTAGTACTTTGGACACTGTAGCTTATTCACTTAAATTTCTGATTAATTGTGTGTCTGGTATGCACAGTCTGGTTAGCACAGTTAGTAAGGTGTTGGGTTTGTACTATCAAATTTAGACTGTCATTGGTTCGAATTCCATGTTATCATGTTTTTATTTTACTAGTGTGGTTTGTGGCTCTATAATATGAATGCTTATGTCTTTTAACAACAATAGTCAAGTCTTCCAATGGACTTTTTAGTGAAACCCAATAGATAGCTTTATTTTCTCTTTGTTTACTCAAATATTGAATGCTTATGTCTTATAAATTTAGTAGGAAAGTATTCTAATGACTTGCTTATGACACCCCATAGAATATATTATGTTTAGTACCTTGAACACTGTAGCTTATTCACTTAAATCTCTGATAAATTGTGTGTCTGGTATGCACAGTCTGGTTAGCACAGTTAGTAAGCTGTTGGGTTTGCACTATCAAATTAAGACTGTCATTGGTTCGAATCCCATGTTATCATGTTTTTATTTTACTAGTGTGGTTTGTGGCTCTATAATATGAATGCCTATGTCTTTTAACAACAATAGTCAAGTCTTCCAATGGACTTTTAAGTGAAACCAAATAGATAGCTTTATTTTCTCTTTGTTTACTCAAATATTGAATGCTTATGTCTTATAAATTTAGTAGGAAAGTATTCTAATGACTTGCTTATGACACCCCATAGAATATATTATGTTTAGTACCTTGGACACTGTAGCTTATTTACTTAAATCTCTGATAAATTGTGTGTCTGGTATGCACAGTCTGGTTAGCACAGTTAGTAAGGTGTTGGGTTTGCACTATCAAATTAAGACTGTCATTGGTTCGAATCCCATGTTATCATGTTTTTATTTTACTAGTGTGGTTTGTGGCTCTATAATATGAATGCTTATGTCTTTTAACAACAATAGTCAAGTCTTCCAATGGACTTTTTAGTGAAACCCAATAGATAGCTTTATTTTCTCTTTGTTTACTCAAATATTGAATGCTTATGTCTTATAAATTTAGTAGGAAAGTATTCTAATGACTTGCTTATGACACCCCATAGAATATATTATGTTTAGTACCTTGGACACTGTAGCTTATTCACTTAAATCTCTGATAAATTGTGTGTCTGGTATGCACAGTCTGGTTAGCACAGTTAGTAAGGTGTTGGGTTTGCACTATCAAATTAAGACTGTCATTGGTTCGAATCCCATGTTATCATGTTTTTATTTTACTAGTGTGGTTTGTGGCTCTATAATATGAATGCTTATGTCTTTTAACAACAATAGTCAAGTCTTCCAATGGACTTTTTAGTGAAACCCAATAGATAGCTTTATTTTCTCTTTGTTTACTCAAATATTGAATGCTTATGTCTTATAAATTTAGTAGGAAAGTATTCTAATGACTTGCTTATGACACCCCATAGAATATATTATGTTTAGTACCTTGGACACTGTAGCTTATTCACTTAAATCTCTGATAAATTGTGTGTCTGGTATGCACAGTCTGGTTAGCACAGTTAGTAAGGTGTTGGGTTTGCACTATCAAATTAAGACTGTCATTGCTTCGAATCCCATGCTATCATGTTTTTATTTTACTAGTGTGGTTTGTGGCTCTATAATATGAATGCCTATGTCTTTTAACAACAATAGTCAAGTCTTCCAATGGACTTTTAAGTGAAACCCAATAGATAGCTTTATTTTCTCTTTGTTTACTCAAATATTGAATGCTTATGTCTTATAAATTTAGTAGGAAAGTATTCTAATGACTTGCTTATGACACCCCATAGAATATATTATGTTTAGTACCTTGGACACTGTAGCTTATTTACTTAAATCTCTGATAAATTGTGTGCCTGGTAAGCACAGTCTGGTTAGCACAGTTAGTAAGGTGTTGGGTTTGCACTATCAAATTAAGACTGTCATTGGTTCGAATCCCATTTTATCATGTTTTTATTTTACTAGTGTGGTTTGTGGCTCTATAATATGAATGCCTATGTCTTTTAACAACAATAGTCAAGTCTTCCAATGGACTTTTTAGTGAAACTCAATAGATAGCTTTATTTTCTCTTTGTTTACTAAAATATTGAATGCTTATGTCTTATAAATTTAGTAGGAAAGTATTCTAATGACTTGCTTATGACACCCCATAGAATATATTATGTTTAGCACCTTGGACAGTGGTGCTTATTCACTTAAATCTCTGATAAATTGTGTGTCTGGCGTGCACAGTCTGGTTAGCACGGTTAGTAAGGTGTTGGGTTTGCACTATAAAATTAAGACTGTCATTGGTTCGAATCCCATGTTATTTTTTTTATTTTACTAGTGTGGTTTGTGGCTCTATAATATGAATGCCTATGTCTTTTAACAACAATAGTCAAGTCTTCCAATGGACTTTTTAGTGAAACCCAATAGATAGCTTTATTTTCTCTTTGTTTACTCAAATATTGAATGCTTATGTCTTATAAATTTAGTAGGAAAGTATTCTAATGACTTGCTTATGACACCCCATAGAATAGATTATGTTTAGTACCTTGGACACTGTAGCTTATTCACTTAAATCTCTGATAAATTGTGTGTCTGGTATGCACAGTCTGGTTAGCACAGTTAGTAAGGTGTTGGATTTGCACTATCAAATTAAAACTGTCATTGGTTTGAATCCCATGTTATCATGTTTTTATTTTACTAGTGTGGTTTGTGGCTCTATAATATGAATGCCTATGTCTTTTAACAACAATAGCCAAGTCTTCCAATGGACTTTTTAGTGAAACCCAATAGATAACTTTATTTTCTCTTTGTTTACTCAAATATTGAATGCTTATGTCTTATAAATTTAGTAGGAAAGTATTCTAATGACTTGCTTATGACACCCCATAGAATATATTATGTTTATTACCTTAGACACTGTAGCTTATTCACTTAAATCTCTGATAAATTGTGTGTCTGGTATGCACAGTCTGGTTAGCACAGTTAGTAAGGTGTTGGGTTTTCACTATCAAATTAAGACTGTCATTGGTTCGAATCCCATGTTATCATGTTTTTATTTTACAAGTGTGGTTTGTGGCTCTATTATATGAATGCCTATGTCTTTTAACAACAATAGTCAAGTCTTCCAATGGACTTTTTAGTGAAACCCAATAGATAGCTTTATTCTCTCTTTGTTTACTCAAATATTGAATGCTTATGTCTTATAAATTTAGTAGGAAAGTATTCTAATGACTTGCTTATGACACCCCATAGAATATATTATGTATAGTACCTTGGACACTGTAGCTTATTCACTTAAATATCTGATAAATTTGGCATTTGGTATGCACAGTCTGGTTAGCACAGTTAGTAAGGTGTTGGGTTTGCACTATCAAATTAAGGCTGTCATTGGTTCGAATCCCATGTTATTTTTTTTATTTTACTAGTGTGGTTTGTGGCTCTATAATATGAATGCCTATGTCTTTTAACAACAATAGTCAAGTCTTCCAATGGACTTTTTAGTGAAACCCAATAGATAGCTTTATTTTCTCTTTGTTTACTCAAATATTGAATGCTTATGTCTTATAAATTTAGTAGTAAAGTATTCTAATGACTTGCTTATGACACCCTATAGAATATATTATGTTTAGTACCTTGGACACTGTAGCTTATTCACTTTAATCTCTGATAAATTGTGTTTCGTTATGCACAGTCTGGTTAGCACAGTTAGTAAGGTGTTGGGTTTGCACTATCAAGTTAAAACTGTCATTGGTTTGAATTCCATGTTATCATGTTTTTATTTTACTAGTGTGGTTTGTGGCTCTATAATATGAATGCCTATGTCTTTTAACAACAATAGTCAAGTCTTCCAATGGACTTTTTAGTGAAACCCAATAGATAGCTTTATTTTCTCTTTGTTTACTCAAATATTGAATGCTTATGTCTTATAAATTTAGTAGGAAAGTATTCTAATGACTTGCTTATGACACCCCATAGAATAGATTATGTTTAGTACCTTGGACACTGTAGCTTATTCACTTAAATCTCTGATAAATTGTGTGTCTGGTATGCACAGTCTGGTTAGCACAGTTAGTAAGGTGTTGGATTTGCACTATCAAATTAAAACTGTCATTGGTTTGAATCCCATGTTATCATGTTTTTATTTTACTAGTGTGGTTTGTGGCTCTATAATATGAATGCCTATGTCTTTTAACAACAATAGTCAAGTATTCCAATGGACTTTTTAGTGAAACCCAATAGATAGCTTTATTTTCTCTTTGTTTACTCAAATATTGAATGCTTATGTCTTATAAATTTAGTAGGAAAGTATTCTAATGACTTGCTTATGACACCCCATAGAATATATTATGTTTATTACCTTAGACACTGTAGCTTATTCACTTAAATCTCTGATAAATTGTGTGTCTGGTATGCACAGTCTGGTTAGCACAGTTAGTAAGGTGTTGGGTTTTCACTATCAAATTAAGACTGTCATTGGTTCGAATCCCATGTTATCATGTTTTTATTTTACAAGTGTGGTTTGTGGCTCTATTATATGAATGCCTATGTCTTTTAACAACAATAGTCAAGTCTTCCAATGGACTTTTTAGTGAAACCCAATAGATAGCTTTATTCTCTCTTTGTTTACTCAAATATTGAATGCTTATGTCTTATAAATTTAGTAGGAAAGTATTCTAATGACTTGCTTATGACACCCCATAGAATATATTATGTATAGTACCTTGGACACTGTAGCTTATTCACTTAAATATCTGATAAATTTGGCATTTGGTATGCACAGTCTGGTTAGCACAGTTAGTAAGGTGTTGGGTTTGCACTATCAAATTAAGGCTGTCATTGGTTCGAATCCCATGTTATTTTTTTTATTTTACTAGTGTGGTTTGTGGCTCTATAATATGAATGCCTATGTCTTTTAACAACAATAGTCAAGTCTTCCAATGGACTTTTTAGTGAAACCCAATAGATAGCTTTATTTTCTCTTTGTTTACTCAAATATTGAATGCTTATGTCTTATAAATTTAGTAGTAAAGTATTCTAATGACTTGCTTATGACACCCTATAGAATATATTATGTTTAGTACCTTGGACACTGTAGCTTATTCACTTTAATCTCTGATAAATTGTGTTTTGTTATGCACAGTCTGGTTAGCACAGTTAGTAAGGTGTTGGGTTTGCACTATCAAGTTAAAACTGTCATTGGTTTGAATTCCATGTTATCATGTTTTTATTTTACTAGTGTGGTTTGTGGCTCTATAATATGAATGCCTATGTCTTTTAACAACAATAGTCAAATCTTTCAATGGACTTTTTAGTGAAATCCAATAGATAGCTTTATTTTATCTTTCTTTACTCAAATATTGAATGCTTATGTCTTATAAATTTAGTAGGAAAGTATTCTTATGACTTGCTTATGACACCCCATAGAATATATAATGTTTAGTACCTTGGACACTGTAGCTTATTCACTTAAATCTCTGATAAATTGTGTGTTTGGCATGCACAGCCTGGTTAGCACAATTAGTAAAGTGTTGGGTTTGCGCTATCAAATTAAGACTGTCATTGTTTCGAATCCCATGTTATCATGTTTTTATTTTACTAGTGTGGTTTGTGGCTCTATAATATGAATACTTATGTCTTTTAACAACAATAGTCAAGTCTTCCAATGGACTTTTAAGTGAAACCCAATAGATAGCTTTATTTTCTCTTTGTTTACTCAAATATTGAATGCTTATGTCTTATAAATTTAGTAGTAAAGTATTCTAATGACTTGCTTATGACACCCCATAGAATATATTATGTTTAGTACCTTGGACACTGTAGCTTATTCACTGTAATCTCTGATAAATTGTGTTTTGTTATGCACAGTCTGGTTAGCACAGTTAGTAAGTTGTTGGGTTTGCACTATCAAGTTAAAACTGTCATTGGTTTGAATTCCATGTTATCATGTTTTTATTTTACTAGTGTGAATTGTGGCTCTATAATATGAATGCCTATGTCTTTTAACAACAATAGTCAAGTCTTTCAATGGACTTTTTAGTGAAACCCAATAGATAGCTTTATTTTCTCTTTGTTTACTCAAATATTGAATGCTTATGTCTTATAAATTTAGTAGGAAAGTATTCTAATGACTTGCTTATGACACCCCATAGAATATATTATGTTTAGTACTTTGGACACTGTAGCTTATTCACTTAAATTTCTGATAAATTGTGTGTCTGGTATGCACAGTCTGGTTAGCACAGTTAGTAAGGTGTTGGGTTTGCACTATCAAATTAAGACTGTCATTGGTTCGGATCCCATGTTATCATGTTTTTATTTTACTAGTGTGGTTTGTGGCTCTATAATATGAATGCCTATGTCTTTCTACAACAATAGTCAAGTCTTTCAATGGACTTTTTAGTGAAACCCAATAGATAGCTTTATTTTCTCTTTGTTTACTCAAATATTGAATGCTTATGTCTTATAAATTTAGTAGGAAAGTATTCTAATGACTTGCTTATGACACCCCATAGAATATATTATGTTTATTACCTTAGACACTGTAGCTTATTCACTTAAATCTCTGATAAATTGTGTGTCTGGTATGCACAGTCTGGTTAGCACAGTTAGTAAGGTGTTGGGTTTTCACTATCAAATTAAGACTGTCATTGGTTCGAATCCCACGTTATCATGTTTTTATTTTACTAGTGTGGTTTGTGGCTCTATTATATGAATGCCTATGTCTTTTAACAACAATAGTCAAGTCTTCCAATGGACTTTTTAGTGAAACCCAATAGATAGCTTTATTCTCTCTTTGTTTACTCAAATATTGAATGCTTATGTCTTATTAATTTAGTAGGAAAGTATTCTAATGACTTGCTTATGACACCCTATAGAATATATAATGTTTAGTACCTTGGACACTGTAGCTTATTCACTTTAATCTCTGATAAATTGTGTTTTGGTATGTACAGTCTGGTTAGCACAGTTAGTAAGGTGTTGGGTTTGCACTATCAAGTTAAAACTGTCATTGGTTTGAATTCCATGTTATCATGTTTTTATTTTACTAGTGTGGTTTGTGGCTCTATAATATGAATGCCTGTCTTTTAACAACAATAGTCAAATCTTTCAATGGACTTTTTAGTGAAATCCAATAGATAGCTTTATTTTATCTTTCTTTACTCAAATATTGAATGCTTATGTCTTATAAATTTAGTAGGAAAGTATTCTTATGACTTGCTTATGACACCCCATAGAATATATAATGTTTAGTACCTTGGACACTGTAGCTTATTCACTTAAATCTCTGATAAATTGTGTGTTTGGCATGCACAGCCTGGTTAGCACAATTAGTAAAGTGTTGGGTTTGCGCTATCAAATTAAGACTGTCATTGTTTCTATTCCCATGTTATCATGTTTTTATTTTACTAGTGTGGTTTGTGGCTCTATAATATGAATGCTTATGTCTTTTAACAACAATAGTCAAGTCTTCCAATGGACTTTTAAGTGAAACCCAATAGATAGCTTTATTTTCTCTTTGTTTACTCAAATATTGAATGCTTATGTCTTATAAATTTAGTAGTAAAGTATTCTAATGACTTGCTTATGACACCCCATAGAATATATTATGTTTAGTACCTTGGACACTGTAGCTTATTCACTGTAATCTCTGATAAATTGTGTTTTGTTATGCACAGTCTGGTTAGCACAGTTAGTAAGTTGTTGGGTTTGCACTATCAAGTTAAAACTGTCATTGGTTTGAATTCCATGTTATCATGTTTTTATTTTACTAGTGTGGTTTGTGGCTCTATAATATGAATGCCTATGTCTTTTAACAACAATAGTCAAGTCTTTCAATGGACTTTTTAGTGAAACCCAATAGATAGCTTTATTTTCTCTTTGTTTACTCAAATATTGAATGCTTATGTCTTATAAATTTAGTAGGAAAGTATTCTAATGACTTGCTTATGACACCCCATAGAATATATTATGTTTAGTACTTTGGACACTGTAGCTTATTCACTTAAATTTCTGATAAATTGTGTGTCTGGTATGCACAGTCTGGTTAGCACAGTTAGTAAGGTGTTGGGTTTGCACTATCAAATTAAGACTGTCATTGGTTCGGATCCCATGTTATCATGTTTTTATTTTACTAGTGTGGTTTGTGGCTCTATAATATGAATGCCTATGTCTTTCTACAACAATAGTCAAGTCTTTCAATGGACTTTTTAGTGAAACCCAATAGATAGCTTTATTTTCTCTTTGTTTACTCAAATATTGAATGCTTATGTCTTATAAATTTAGTAGGAAAGTATTCTAATGACTTGCTTATGACACCCCATAGAATATATTATGTTTATTACCTTAGACACTGTAGCTTATTCACTTAAATCTCTGATAAATTGTGTGTCTGGTATGCACAGTCTGGTTAGCACAGTTAGTAAGGTGTTGGGTTTTCACTATCAAATTAAGACTGTCATTGGTTCGAATCCCACGTTATCATGTTTTTATTTTACTAGTGTGGTTTGTGGCTCTATTATATGAATGCCTATGTCTTTTAACAACAATAGTCAAGTCTTCCAATGGACTTTTTAGTGAAACCCAATAGATAGCTTTATTCTCTCTTTGTTTACTCAAATATTGAATGCTTATGTCTTATTAATTTAGTAGGAAAGTATTCTAATGACTTGCTTATGACACCCTATAGAATATATAATGTTTAGTACCTTGGACACTGTAGCTTATTCACTTTAATCTCTGATAAATTGTGTTTTGGTATGTACAGTCTGGTTAGCACAGTTAGTAAGGTGTTGGGTTTGCACTATCAAGTTAAAACTGTCATTGGTTTGAATTCCATGTTATCATGTTTTTATTTTACTAGTGTGGTTTGTGGCTCTATAATATGAATGCCTATGTCTTTTAACAACAATAGTCAAATCTTTCAATGGACTTTTTAGTGAAATCCAATAGATAGCTTTATTTTATCTTTCTTTACTCAAATATTGAATGCTTATGTCTTATAAATTTAGTAGGAAAGTATTCTTATGACTTGCTTATGACACCCCATAGAATATATAATGTTTAGTACCTTGGACACTGTAGCTTATTCACTTAAATCTCTGATAAATTGTGTGTTTGGCATGCACAGCCTGGTTAGCACAATTAGTAAAGTGTTGGGTTTGCGCTATCAAATTAAGACTGTCATTGTTTCGAATCCCATGTTATCATGTTTTTATTTTACTAGTGTGGTTTGTGGCTCTATAATATGAATGCTTATGTCTTTTAACAACAATAGTCAAGTCTTCCAATGGACTTTTAAGTGAAACCCAATAGATAGCTTTATTTTCTCTTTGTTTACTCAAATATTGAATGCTTATGTCTTATAAATTTAGTAGTAAAGTATTCTAATGACTTGCTTATGACACCCCATAGAATATATTATGTTTAGTACCTTGGACACTGTAGCTTATTCACTGTAATCTCTGATAAATTGTGTTTTGTTATGCACAGTCTGGTTAGCACAGTTAGTAAGTTGTTGGGTTTGCACTATCAAGTTAAAACTGTCATTGGTTTGAATTCCATGTTATCATGTTTTTATTTTACTAGTGTGGTTTGTGGCTCTATAATATGAATGCCTATGTCTTTTAACAACAATAGTCAAGTCTTTCAATGGACTTTTTAGTGAAACCCAATAGATAGCTTTATTTTCTCTTTGTTTACTCAAATATTGAATGCTTATGTCTTATAAATTTAGTAGGAAAGTATTCTAATGACTTGCTTATGACACCCCATAGAATATATTATGTTTAGTACTTTGGACACTGTAGCTTATTCACTTAAATTTCTGATAAATTGTGTGTCTGGTATGCACAGTCTGGTTAGCACAGTTAGTAAGGTGTTGGGTTTGCACTATCAAATTAAGACTGTCATTGGTTCGGATCCCATGTTATCATGTTTTTATTTTACTAGTGTGGTTTGTGGCTCTATAATATGAATGCCTATGTCTTTCTACAACAATAGTCAAGTCTTTCAATGGACTTTTTAGTGAAACCCAATAGATAGCTTTATTTTCTCTTTGTTTACTCAAATATTGAATGCTTATGTCTTATAAATTTAGTAGGAAAGTATTCTAATGACTTGCTTATGACACCCCATAGAATATATTATGTTTATTACCTTAGACACTGTAGCTTATTCACTTAAATCTCTGATAAATTGTGTGTCTGGTATGCACAGTCTGGTTAGCACAGTTAGTAAGGTGTTGGGTTTTCACTATCAAATTAAGACTGTCATTGGTTCGAATCCCATGTTATCATGTTTTTATTTTACTAGTGTGGTTTGTGGCTCTATTATATGAATGCCTATGTCTTTTAACAACAATAGTCAAGTCTTCCAATGGACTTTTTAGTGAAACCCAATAGATAGCTTTATTCTCTCTTTGTTTACTCAAATATTGAATGCTTATGTCTTATTAATTTAGTAGGAAAGTATTCTAATGACTTGCTTATGACACCCCATAGAATATATTATGTATAGTACCTTGGACACTGTAGCTTATTCACTTAAATATCTGATAAATTTGGCATATGGTATGCACAGTCTGGTTAGCACAGTTAGTAAGGTGTTGGGTTTGCACTATCAAATTAAGGCTGTCATTGGTTCGAATCCCATGTTTTTTTTTTATTTTACTAGTGTGGTTTGTGGCTCTATAATATGAATGCCTATGTCTTTTAACAACAATAGTCAAGTCTTCCAATGGACTTTTTAGTGAAAACCAATAGATAGCTTTATTTTCTCTTTGTTTACTCAAATATTGAATGCTTATGTCTTATAAATTTAGTAGTAAAGTATTCTAATGACTTGCTTATGACACCCTATAGAATATATTATGTTTAGTACCTTGGACACTGTAGCTTATTCACTTTAATCTCTGATAAATTGTGTTTTGTTATGCACAGTCTGGTTAGCACAGTTACTAAGGTGTTGGGTTTGCACTATCAAGTTAAAACTGTCATTGGTTTGAATTCCATGTTATCATGTTTTTATTTTACTAGTGTGGTTTGTGGCTCTATAATATGAATGCCTATGTCTTTTAACAACAATAGTCAAATCTTTCAATGGACTTTTTAGTGAAACCCAATAGATAGCTTTATTTTATCTTTCTTTACTCAAATATTGAATGCTTATGTCTTATAAATTTAGTAGGAAAGTATTCTTATGACTTGCTTATGACACCCCATAGAATATATAATGTTTAGTACCTTGGACACTGTAGCTTATTCACTTAAATCTCTGATAAATTGTGTGTTTGGCATGCAAAGCCTGGTTAGCACAATTAGTAAAGTGTTGGGTTTGCGCTATCAAATTAAGACTGTCATTGTTTCGAATCCCATGTTATCATGTTTTTATTTTACTAGTGTGGTTTGTGGCTCTATAATATGAATGCCTATGTCTTTTAACAACAATAGTCAAGTCTTCCAATGGACTTTTAAGTGAAACCCAATAGATAGCTTTATTTTCTCTTTGTTTACTCAAATATTGAATGCTTATGTCTTATAAATTTAGTAGGAAAGTATTCTAATGACTTGCTTATGACACCCCATAGAATATATTATGTTTAGTACCTTGGACACTGTAGCTTATTCACTGTAATCTCTGATAAATTGTGTTTTGTTATGCACAGTCTGGTTAGCACAGTTAGTAAGTTGTTGGGTTTGCACTATCAAGTTAAAACTGTCATTGGTTTGAATTCCATGTTATCATGTTTTTATTTTACTAGTGTGGTTTGTGGCTCTATAATATGAATGCCTATGTCTTTTAACAACAATAGTCAAGTCTTTCAATGGACTTTTTAGTGAAACCCAATAGATAGCTTTATTTTCTCTTTGTTTACTCAAATATTGAATGCTTATGTCTTATAAATTTAGTAGGAAAGTATTATAATGACTTGCTTATGACACCCCATAGAATATATTATGTTTAGTACTTTGGACACTGTAGCTTATTCACTTAAATTTCTGATAAATTGTGTGTCTGGTATGCACAGTCTGGTTAGCACAGTTAGTAAGGTGTTGGGTTTGCACTATCAAATTAAGACTGTCATTGGTTCGGATCCCATGTTATCATGTTTTTATTTTACTAGTGTGGTTTGTGGCTCTATAATATGAATGCCTATGTCTTTCTACAACAATAGTCAAGTCTTTCAATGGACTTTTTAGTGAAACCCAATAGATAGCTTTATTTTCTCTTTGTTTACTCAAATATTGAATGCTTATGTCTTATAAATTTAGTAGGAAAGTATTCTAATGACTTGCTTATGACACCCCACAGAATATATTATGTTTATTACCTTAGACACTGTAGCTTATTCACTTAAATCTCTGATAAATTGTGTGTCTGGTATGCACAGTCTGGTTAGCACAGTTAGTAAGGTGTTGGGTTTTCACTATCAAATTAAGACTGTCATTGGTTCGAATCCCATGTTATCATGTTTTTATTTTACTAGTGTGGTTTGTGGCTCTATTAAATGAATGCCTATGTCTTTTAACAACAATAGTCAAGTCTTCCAATGGACTTTTTAGTGAAACCCAATAGATAGCTTTATTCTCTCTTTGTTTACTCAAATATTGAATGCTCATGTCTTATAAATTTAGTAGGTAAGTATTCTAATGACTTGCTTATGACACCCCATAGAATATATTATGTTTATTACCTTAGACACTGTAGCTTATTCACTTAAATCTCTGATAAATTGTGTGTCTGGTATGCACAGTCTGGTTAGCACAGTTAGTAAGGTGTTGGGTTTGTACTATCAAATTAAGACTGTCATTGGTTCGAATCCCATGTTATCATGTTTTTATTTTACTAGTGTGGTTTGTGGCTCTATAATATGAATGCTTATGTCTTTTAACAACAATAGTCAAGTCTTCCAATGGACTTTTTAGTGAAACCCAATAGATAGCTTTATTTTATCTTTGTTTACTCAAATATTGAATGCTTATGTCTTATAAATTTAGTAGGAAAGTATTCTAATGACTTGCTTATGACACCCCATAGAATATATTATGTTTAGTACCTTGGACACTGTAGCTTATTCACTTTAATCTCTGATAAATTGTGTTTTGTTATGCACAGTCTGGTTAGCACAGTTAGTAAGTTGTTGGGTTTGCACTATCAAGTTAAAACTGTCATTGGTTTGAATTTCATGTTATCATGTTTTTATTTTACTAGTGTGGTTTGTGGCTCTATAATATGAATGCCTATGTCTTTTAACAACAATAGTCAAGTCTTTCAAAAGGACTTTTTAGTGAAACCCAATAGATAGCTTTATTTTCTCTTTGTTTACTCAAATATTGAATGCTTATGTCTTATAAATTTAGTAGGAAAGTATTCTAATGACTTGCTTATGACACCCCATAGAATATATTATGTTTAGTACTTTGGACACTGTAGCTTATTCACTTAAATTTCTGATAAATTGTGTGTCTGGTATGCACAGTCTGGTTAGCACAGTTAGTAAGGTGTTGGGTTTGCACTATCAAATTAAGACTGTCATTGGTTCGGATCCCATGTTATCATGTTTTTATTTTACTAGTGTGGTTTGTGGCTCTCGTTAGCACAGTTAGTAACGTGTTGAGTTTGCACTATCAAATTAAGACTGTCATTGGTTCGAATCCCATGCTATCATGTTTTTATTTTACTAGTGTGGTTTGTGGCTCTATAATATGAATGCCTATGTCTTTTAACAACAATAGTCAAGACTTCCAATTAACTTTTTAGTGAAACCCAATTGATAGCTTTATTTTCTCTTTGTTTACTCAAATATTGAATGCTTATGTCTTATAAATCTAGTAGGAAAGTATTATAATGACTTGCTTATGACACCCCATAGAATATATTATGTTTAGTACCTTGGATACTGTAGCTAATTCACTTAAATCTCTGATAAATTGTGTTTTGTTATGCACAGTCTGGTTAGCACAGTTAGTAAGGTGTTGGGTTTGCACTATCAAGTTAAAACTGTCATTGGTTTGAATTCCATGTTATCATGTTTTTATTTTACTAGTGTGGTTTGTGGCTCTATAATATGAATGCCTATGTCTTTTAACAACAATAGTCAAGTCTTTCAATGGACTTTTTAGTGAAACCCAATAGATAGCTTTATTTTCTCTTTGTTTACTCAAATATTGAATGCTTATGTCTTATAAATTTAGTAGGAATGTATTCTAATGACTTGCTTATGACACCCCATAGAATATATTATGTTTAGTACCTTGGACACTGTAGCTTATTCACTTAAATCTCTGATAAATTGTGTGTCTGGTATGCACAGTCTGGTTAGCACAGTTAGTAAGTTGTTGGGTTTTCACTATCAAATTAAGACTGTCATTGGTTCGAATCCCATGTTATCATGTTTTTATTTTACTAGTGTGGTTTGTGGCTCTATTATATGAATGCCTATGTCTTTTAACAACAATAGTCAAGTCTTCCAATGGACTTTTTAGTGAAACCCAATAGATAGCTTTATTCTCTCTTTGTTTACTCAAATATTGAATGCTTATGTCTTATTAATTTAGTAGGAAAGTATTCTAATGACTTGCTTATGACACCCTATAGAATATATTATGTTTAGTACCTTGGACACTGTAGCTTATTCACTTTAATCTCTGATAAATTGTGTTTTGTTATGCACAGTCTGGTTAGCACAGTTAGTAAGGTGTTGGGTTTGCACTATCAAGTTAAAACTGTCATTGGTTTGAATTCCATGTTATCATGTTTTTATTTTACTAGTGTGGTTTGTGGCTCTATAATATGAATGCCTATGTCTTTTAACAACAATAGTCAAATCTTTCAATGGACTTTTTAGTGAAATCCAATAGATAGCTTTATTTTATCTTTCTTTACTCAAATATTGAATGCTTATGTCTTATAAATTTAGTAGGAAAGTATTCTTATGACTTGCTTATGACACCCCATAGAATATATAATGTTTAGTACCTTGGACACTGTAGCTTATTCACTTAAATCTCTGATAAATTGTGTGTTTGGCATGCACAGCCTGGTTAGCACAATTAGTAAAGTGTTGGGTTTGCGCTATCAAATTAAGACTGTCATTGTTTCGAATCCCATGTTATCATGTTTTTATTTTACTAGTGTGGTTTGTGGCTCTATAATATGAATGCTTATGTCTTTTAACAACAATAGTCAAGTCTTCCAATGGACTTTTAAGTGAAACCCAATAGATAGCTTTATTTTCTCTTTGTTTACTCAAATATTGAATGCTTATGTCTTATAAATTTAGTAGTAAATTATTCTAATGACTTGCTTATGACACCCCATAGAATATATTATGTTTAGTACCTTGGACACTGTAGCTTATTCACTGTAATCTCTGATAAATTGTGTTTTGTTATGCACAGTCTGGTTAGCACAGTTAGTAAGTTGTTGGGTTTGCACTATCAAGTTAAAACTGTCATTGGTTTGAATTCCATGTTATCATGTTTTTATTTTACTAGTGTGGTTTGTGGCTCTATAATATGAATGCCTATGTCTTTTAACAACAATAGTCAAGTCTTTCAATGGACTTTTTAGTGAAACCCAATAGATAGCTTTATTTTCTCTTTGTTTACTCAAATATTGAATGCTTATGTCTTATAAATTTAGTAGGAAAGTATTCTAATGACTTGCTTATGACACCCCATAGAATATATTATGTTTAGTACTTTGGACACTGTAGCTTATTCACTTAAATTTCTGATAAATTGTGTGTCTGGTATGCACAGTCTGGTTAGCACAGTTAGTAAGGTGTTGGGTTTGCACTATCAAATTAAGACTGTCATTGGTTCGGATCCCATGTTATCATGTTTTTATTTTACTAGTGTGGTTTGTGGCTCTATAATATGAATGCCTATGTCTTTCTACAACAATAGTCAAGTCTTTCAATGGACTTTTTAGTGAAACCCAATAGATAGCTTTATTCTCTCTTTGTTTACTCAAATATTGAATGCTTATGTCTTATTAATTTAGTAGGAAAGTATTCTAATGACTTGCTTATGACACCCCATAGAATATATTATGTATAGTACCTTGGACACTGTAGCTTATTCACTTAAATATCTGATAAATTTGGCATTTGGTATGCACAGTCTGGTTAGCACAGTTAGTAAGGTGTTGGGTTTGCACTATCAAATTAAGGCTGTCATTGGTTCGAATCCCATGTTATTTTTTTTATTTTACTAGTGTGGTTTGTGGCTCTATAATATGAATGCCTATGTCTTTTAACAACAATAGTCAAGTCTTCCAATGGACTTTTTAGTGAAAACCAATAGATAGCTTTATTTTCTCTTTGTTTACTCAAATATTGAATGCTTATGTCTTATAAATTTAGTAGTAAAGTATTCTAATGACTTGCTTATGACACCCTATAGAATATATTATGTTTAGTACCTTGGACACTGTAGCTTATTCACTTTAATCTCTGATAAATTGTGTTTTGTTATGCACAGTCTGGTTAGCACAGTTACTAAGGTGTTGGGTTTGCACTATCAAGTTAAAACTGTCATTGGTTTGAATTCCATGTTATCATGTTTTTATTTTACTAGTGTGGTTTGTGGCTCTATAATATGAATGCCTATGTCTTTTAACAACAATAGTCAAATCTTTCAATGGACTTTTTAGTGAAACCCAATAGATAGCTTTATTTTATCTTTCTTTACTCAAATATTGAATGCTTATGTCTTATAAATTTAGTAGGAAAGTATTCTTATGACTTGCTTATGACACCCCATAGAATATATAATGTTTAGTACCTTGGACACTGTAGCTTATTCACTTAAATCTCTGATAAATTGTGTGTTTGGCATGCAAAGCCTGGTTAGCACAATTAGTAAAGTGTTGGGTTTGCGCTATCAAATTAAGACTGTCATTGTTTCGAATCCCATGTTATCATGTTTTTATTTTACTAGTGTGGTTTGTGGCTCTATAATATGAATGCCTATGTCTTTTAACAACAATAGTCAAGTCTTCCAATGGACTTTTAAGTGAAACCCAATAGATAGCTTTATTTTCTCTTTGTTTACTCAAATATTGAATGCTTATGTCTTATAAATTTAGTAGGAAAGTATTCTAATGACTTGCTTATGACACCCCATAGAATATATTATGTTTAGTACCTTGGACACTGTAGCTTATTCACTGTAATCTCTGATAAATCGTGTTTTGTTATGCACAGTCTGGTTAGCACAGTTAGTAAGTTGTTGGGTTTGCACTATCAAGTTAAAACTGTCATTGGTTTGAATTCCATGTTATCATGTTTTTATTTTACTAGTGTGGTTTGTGGCTCTATAATATGAATGCCTATGTCTTTTAACAACAATAGTCAAGTCTTTCAATGGACTTTTTAGTGAAACCCAATAGATAGCTTTATTTTCTCTTTGTTTACTCAAATATTGAATGCTTATGTCTTATAAATTTAGTAGGAAAGTATTCTAATGACTTGCTTATGACACCCCATAGAATATATTATGTTTAGTACTTTGGACACTGTAGCTTATTCACTTAAATTTCTGATAAATTGTGTGTCTGGTATGCACAGTCTGGTTAGCACAGTTAGTAAGGTGTTGGGTTTGCACTATCAAATTAAGACTGTCATTGGTTCGGATCCCATGTTATCATGTTTTTATTTTACTAGTGTGGTTTGTGGCTCTATAATATGAATGCCTATGTCTTTCTACAACAATAGTCAAGTCTTTCAATGGACTTTTTAGTGAAACCCAATAGATAGCTTTATTTTCTCTTTGTTTACTCAAATATTGAATGCTTATGTCTTATAAATTTAGTAGGAAAGTATTCTAATGACTTGCTTATGACACCCCATAGAATATATTATGTTTATTACCTTAGACACTGTAGCTTATTCACTTAAATCTCTGATAAATTGTGTGTCTGGTATGCACAGTCTGGTTAGCACAGTTAGTAAGGTGTTGGGTTTTCACTATCAAATTAAGACTGTCATTGGTTCGAATCCCATGTTATCATGTTTTTATTTTACTAGTGTGGTTTGTGGCTCTATTAAATGAATGCCTATGTCTTTTAACAACAATAGTCAAGTCTTCCAATGGACTTTTTAGTGAAACCCAATAGATAGCTTTATTCTCTCTTTGTTTACTCAAATATTGAATGCTCATGTCTTATAAATTTAGTAGGTAAGTATTCTAATGACTTGCTTATGACACCCCATAGAATATATTATGTTTATTACCTTAGACACTGTAGCTTATTCACTTAAATCTCTGATAAATTGTGTGTCTGGTATGCACAGTCTGGTTAGCACAGTTAGTAAGGTGTTGGGTTTGTACTATCAAATTAAGACTGTCATTGGTTCGAATCCCATGTTATCATGTTTTTATTTTACTAGTGTGGTTTGTGGCTCTATAATATGAATGCTTATGTCTTTTAACAACAATAGTCAAGTCTTCCAATGGACTTTTTAGTGAAACCCAATAGATAGCTTTATTTTATCTTTGTTTACTCAAATATTGAATGCTTATGTCTTATAAATTTAGTAGGAAAGTATTCTAATGACTTGCTTATGACACCCCATAGAATATATTATGTTTAGTACCTTGGACACTGTAGCTTATTCACTTAAATCTCTGATAAATTGTGTGTCTGGTATGCACAGTCTGGTTAGCACAGTTAGTAAGGTGTTGGGTTTGCACTATCAAATTAAGACTGTCATTGGTTCGAATCCCATGTTATCATGTTTTTATTTTACTAGTGTGGTTTGTGGCTCTATAATATGAATTCCTATGTCTTTTAACAACAATAGTCAAGTCTTCCAATGGACTTTTTAGTGAAACTCAATAGATAGCTTTATTTTCTCTTTGTTTACTCAAATATTGAATGCTTATGTCTTATAAATTTAGTAGTAAAGTATTCTAATGACTTGCTTATGACACCCCATAGAATATATTATGTTTAGTACCTTGGACACTGTAGCTTATTCACTTTAATCTCTGATAAATTGTGTTTTGTTATGCACAGTCTGGTTAGCACAGTTAGTAAGTTGTTGGGTTTGCACTATCAAGTTAAAACTGTCATTGGTTCGAATCCCATGCTATCATGTTTTTATTTTACTAGTGTGGTTTGTGGCTCTATAATATGAATGCCTATGTCTTTTAACAACAATAGTCAAGACTTCCAATTAACTTTTTAGTGAAACCCAATTGATAGCTTTATTTTCTCTTTGTTTACTCAAATATTGAATGCTTATGTCTTATAAATCTAGTAGGAAAGTATTATAATGACTTGCTTATGACACCCCATAGAATATATTATGTTTAGTACCTTGGATACTGTAGCTAATTCACTTAAATCTCTGATAAATTGTGTTTTGTTATGCACAGTCTGGTTAGCACAGTTAGTAAGGTGTTGGGTTTGCACTATCAAGTTAAAACTGTCATTGGTTTGAATTCCATGTTATCATGTTTTTATTTTACTAGTGTGGTTTGTGGCTCTATAATATGAATGCCTATGTCTTTTAACAACAATAGTCAAGTCTTTCAATGGACTTTTTAGTGAAACCCAATAGATAGCTTTATTTTCTCTTTGTTTACTCAAATATTGAATGCTTATGTCTTATAAATTTAGTAGGAATGTATTCTAATGACTTGCTTATGACACCCCATAGAATATATTATGTTTAGTACCTTGGACACTGTAGCTTATTCACTTAAATCTCTGATAAATTGTGTGTCTGGTATGCACAGTCTGGTTAGCACAGTTAGTAAGGTGTTGGGTTTGTACTATCAAATTAAGACTGTCATTGGTTCGAATCCCATGTTATCATGTTTTTATTTTACTAGTGTGGTTTGTGTCTCTATAATATGAATGCTTATGTCTTTTAACAACAATAGTCAAGTCTTCCAATGGACTTTTTAGTGAAACCCAATAGATAGCTTTATTTTCTCTTTGTTTACTCAAATATTGAATGCTTATGTCTTATAAATTTAGTAGGAAAGTATTCTAATGACTTGCTAATGACACCCCATAGAATATATTATGTTTAGTACCTTGGACACTGTAGCTTATTCACTTAAATCTCTGATAAATTGTGTGTCTGGTATGCACAGTCTGGTTAGCACAGTTAGTAAGGTGTTGGGTTTGCACTATCAAATTAAGACTGTCATTGGTTTGAATCCCATGTTATCATGTTTTTATTTTACTAGTGTGGTTTGTGGCTCTATAATATGAATTCCTATGTCTTTTAACAACAATAGTCAAGTCTTCCAATGGACTTTTTAGTGAAACTCAATAGATAGCTTTATTTTCTCTTTGTTTACTAAAATATTGAATGCTTATGTCTTATTAATTTAGTAGGAAAGTATTCTAATGACTTGCTTATGACACCCCATAGAATATATTATTTTTAGCACCTTGGACACTGGTGCTTATTCACTTAAATCTCTGATAAATTGTGTGTCTGGCGTGCACAGTCTGGTTAGCACGGTTAGTAAGGTGTTGGGTTTGCACTATAAAATTAAGACTGTCATTGGTTCGAATCCCATGTTATTTTTTTTATTTTACTAGTGTGGTTTGTGGCTCTATAATATGAATGCCTATGTCTTTTAACAACAATAGTCAAGTCTTCCAATGGACTTTTTAGTGAAACCCAATAGATAGCTTTATTTTCTCTTTGTTTACTCAAATATTGAATGCTTGTGTCTTATAAATTTAGTAGGAAAGTATTCTAATGACTTGCTTATGACATCCCATAGAATATATTATGTTTAGTATCTTGGACACTGTAGCTTATTCACTTAAATCTCTGATAAATTGTGTGTCTGGTATGGACAGTCTGGTTAGCACAGTTAGTAAGGTGTTGGGTTTGCATTATCAAATTAAGACTGTCATTGGTTCAGATACCATGTTATCATGTTTTTATTTTACTAGTGTGGTTTGTGGCTCTGGTTAGCACAGTTAGTAACGTGTTGAGTTTGCACTATCAAATTAAGACTGTCATTGGTTCGAATCCCATGTTATTTTTTTTTATTTTACTAGTGTGGTTTGTGGCTCTATAATATGAATGCCTATGTCTTTTAACAACAATAGTCAAGACTTCCAATGGACTTTTTAGTGAAACCCAATTGATAGCTTTATTTTCTCTTTGTTTACTCAAATATTGAATGCTTATGTCTTATAAATTTAGTAGGAAAGTATTATAATGACTTGCTTATGACACCCCATAGAATATATTATGTTTAGTACCTTGGACACTGTAGCTAATTCACTTAAATCTCTGATAAATTGTGTTTTGTTAAGCACAGTCTGGTTAGCACAGTTAGTAAGGTGTTGGGTTTGCACTATCAAGTTAAAACTGTCATTGGTTTGAATTCCATGTTATCATGTTTTTATTTTACTAGTGTGGTTTGTGGCTCTATAATATGAATGCCTATGTCTTTCTACAACAATAGTCAAGTCTTTCAATGGACTTTTTAGTGAAACCCAATAGATAGCTTTATTTTCTCTTTGTTTACTCAAATATTGAATGCTTATGTCTTATAAATTTAGTAGGAAAGTATTCTAATGACTTGCTTATGACACCCCATAGAATATATTATGTTTAGTACCTTGGACACTGTAGCTTATTCACTTAAATCTCTGATAAATTGTGTGTCTGGTATGCACAGTCTGGTTAGCACAGTTAGTAAGGTGTTGGGTTTGCACTATTAAGTTAAAACTGTCATTGGTTTGAATTCCATGTTATCATGTTTTTATTTTACTAGTGTGGTTTGTGGCTCTATAATATGAATTCCTATGTCTTTTAACAACAATAGTCAAGTCTTCCAATGGACTTTTTAGTGAAACTCAATAGATAGCTTTATTTTCTCTTTGCTTACTCAAATATTGAATGCTTATGTCTTATAAATTTAGTAGTAAAGTATTCTAATGACTTGCTTATGACACCCCATAGAATATATTATGTTTAGTACCTTGGACACTGTAGCTTATTCACTTTAATCTCTGATAAAATGTGTTTTGTTATGCACAGTCTGGTTAGCACAGTTAGTAAGTTGTTGGGTTTGCACTATCAAGTTAAAACTGTAATTGGCTTGAATTCCATGTTATCATGTTTTTATTTTACTAGTGTGGTTTGTGGCTCTATAATATGAATGCCTATGTCTTTTAACAACAATAGTCAAGTCTTTCAATGGACTTTTTAGTGAAACCCAATAGATAGCTTTATTTTCTCTTTGTTTACTCAAATATTGAATGCTTATGTCTTATAAATTTAGTAGGAAAGTATTCTAATGACTTGCTTATGACACCCCATAGAATATATTATGTTTAGTACTTTGGACACTGTAGCTTATTCACTTAAATTTCTGATAAATTGTGTGTCTGGTATGCACAGTCTGGTTAGCACAGTTAGTAAGGTGTTGGGTTTGCACTATCAAATTAAGACTGTCATTGGTTCAGATCCCATGTTATCATGTTTTTATTTTACTAGTGTGGTTTGTGGCTCTGGTTAGCACAGTTAGTAACGTGTTGAGTTTGCACTATCAAATTAAGACTGTCATTGGTTCGAATCCCATGCTATCATGTTTTTATTTTACTAGTGTGGTTTGTGGCTCTATAATATGAATGCTTATGTCTTTTAACAACAATAGTCAAGTCTTCCAATTAACTTTTTAGTGAAACCCAATAGATAGCTTTATTTTCTCTTTGTTTACTCAAATATTGAATGCTTATGTCTTATAAATTTAGTAGGAAAGTATTCTAATGACTTGCTTATGACACCCCATAGAATATATTATGTTTAGTACCTTGGACACTGTAGCTTATTCACTTAAATCTCTGATAAATTGAGTGTCTGGTATGCACAGTCTGGTTAGCACAGTTAGTAAGGTGTTGGGTTTGCACTATCAAATTAAGACTGTCATTGGTTCAAATCCCATGTTATCATGTTTTTATTTTACTAGTGTGGTTTGTGGCTCTATAATATGAATTCCTATGTCTTTTAACAACAATAGTCAAGTCTTCCAATGGACTTTTTAGTGAAACTCAATAGATAGCTTTATTTTCTCTTTGTTTACTAAAATATTGAATGCTTATGTCTTATTAATTTAGTAGGAAAGTATTCTAATGACTTGCTTATGACACCCCATAGAATATATTATTTTTAGAACCTTGGACACTGGTGCTTATTCACTTAAATCTCTGATAAATTGTGTGTCTGGCGTGCACAGTCTGGTAAGCACAGTTAGTAAGGTGTTGGGTTTGTACTATCAAATTAAGACTGTCATTGGTTTGAATCCCATGTTATCATGTTTTTATTTTACTAGTGTGGTTTGTGGCTCTATAATATGAATGCTTATGTCTTTTAACAACAATAGTCAAGTCTTCCAATGGACTTTTTAGTGAAACCCAATAGATAGCTTTATTTTCTCTTTGTTTACTCAAATATTGAATGCTTATGT